>NC_081558.1:187924212-188099732 GCF_022355385.1 Mustela nigripes
TTTTAAGATTTTTATTTATTTATTTGACAGACAGAGAACACAAGTAGACAGAGGCAGGCAGATAGAGAGGAAGGGAAGCAGGCCCCCTGCTGAGCAGAGAGCCCAATATGGGACTTGATCCCAGGACCCTGAGATCATGACCTGAGCCGAAGGCAGTGGCTTAACCCACTGAGCCACCCAGGCGCCCAATAATGTCATTCTAAGAATACATTTTTCTGGCAAGTTGACCCCCAAACATTAATGTTTATTAAAAATGTGCACAAATGCTTGATTGGGTATCATTTGATCATTTGCCCAAGTTTAATATATAGTTTAAAAAGGCTCTAATTTTTTAGCTTTATTGATGGTGATTCCTCACAAGAAACTCACAGATTTTCAAGAATTTGTTACTCATAACAAACTATGTAACTTTATGGTTTTAGTGTGAGAGTATTTTTTGCAGAAAACATTTAATGACCGCATTACAGGCCAAACCCAGTAACAGGTTATTGCCCATGGGGAGAAAAGATTGGAATTACTTCCTTTATAGGACAAGTTAGTTTCCTATGTAGGTTTAGTTCTATATATTGTGGCATCCATATGCAATTTCAAATACAGGGAAGAGAAATCTACCTCTTTATATTAATATTTCAACCTTAGTATTCTCATGTCTAAATCACATTCTGCTGAAGAAAAATCTTTCTTTGAATATGAAGCACTTATATTAATAATTAAAAAAACAGAAACAAAAATCTTAGCTGTGAATACTTATCATTGGTTGAGGTAAATAAATCTTAACTACTGTTAAGTAACAGATAAAGATGCTAAAAATAAATGAAGATTAATGTTCTAATGATTTTTACCATTCTTATAATTAATGTAAAGCTGTTTTAATTTTTCATCCTTCTAATAAAACCCTTTTATATAAAATTTTGTCATTTTACTATTTGTTGTAATAAAAAATATCTGCTGCTATTTACTTTGAAGCACTTACTGCAGACAGGCCCATAAGGAGAGCAGAACAGTTGCGCATCAAAACCTGTAGTTTGAAGAACTAAGTTTGTGACGTAGTAAAAGTCATACAAAATGGAAGCGCAAGATGAGAGACATTTAAAAACAAATGGGTAATTCCAAGGAATCCATGGTATTGGCTTCGGGTAGACAAATGTGCATCCTCTTTATTTCATACTGTTGGAATCTGTTGTGATATACTCTAAAACATTATTTTAATTGTCCCAATTTCACATGTTGCTCTGATAATAACTATTTAAAGCCCTT
The DNA here is from genome assembly GCF_022355385.1 of Mustela nigripes. Lineage (NCBI taxonomy): Eukaryota > Metazoa > Chordata > Mammalia > Carnivora > Mustelidae > Mustela > Mustela nigripes. The sequence continues at coordinate 187,925,470 of NC_081558.1, forward strand.
AGGGAGCTTAGTGTGGTAGATTATAAAAATGGCCATGATGCTTTGCAGCTATACCTTTCAAGAGAGAGTTTCTTTCCTCACGCCTTGACTTAGGGCTAGTTTTGTGACTTACGATTGATAAAGAGAATGCAGTGGAAGTGATATTTGTGTCTTTTAAGCCTTAGCCTCAAATGCCCTTGCAGTTTTTGCTCTCATGGTCCTGGAACCCTTTAACTGCTCTGTGAACAAGCATGGGATTCTGCTGGACAATGAGGGACCATGTGGAGAGAAGCTCTAAAAGTCACAGTTACCTTAGATATGTCTCTCATAAATCACTTTTCCCAAATAAGGTCTCAGACATATAGCAAGCCTAACTAAGAATAATCAAACTTGGCCCAGATCAGAACTGTCTATCTGCATCTAGTTCCAGTTATGGACCCTCAAGATCATGAGCAAGAAATGGTGATTTTTCAGCCATTGAAATTCTGGGGTGGTTTGTTATGCAGCAAAAGTTAACTGATGCACTCTATAGCTGGTCCAATATAACCTTTCTGACCTACAGTTCAGAGGTTAAATCCAGCCCATCACTGGGCTTTGTATGGCTAAGAATTGTGAATGTTTTTTACATTTTTAAATGGTTGAAGAAATCCAAAGAATATTTCGTGAAATGTGAAAAAAATATTTGCAATTCAAGTTTCAGCGTCTATAAACAAAAGTTGATTACAACACAAGTATTGACAGAAACTGTATGTCCTACAAATACTAAAGCATTTACTATCTGGACCTTTTTGGAAAAAGTTTATTAACTCCTGATCTAGGCATGTATTTCTGCTTCAAGACAAGATGTGAACAACGAATTCAAATACTAAGCTAAAAAATTGAATAGCAGATGAGAGTTTGGGCTCCTATTTGGAACTCTGTTTTCTCTATCCATGGCACCTTAACACATGGCATGTTTTGCATTGGCAGCAGCCTAATAGACTTCATGCTGTACTTTGGTTTCAGTTTCCTTTAAGTGTTCTCACTTGTCCTGGTAGACATCGTGAATTTTGTTTTCAGTGGCTCTGAAAGATGACTGATGGTTTCTTGTGGTGCTCAGCCATTCTCGGCATTTTGCAGCCTGTCCTGTTATCTTTGAGAACATGGCCTTTCCCCTTTGATCGCCAGATTGTCCTCATGTTGAACATCAGTTTTCTTTGCCTTTAATTGAGCTTTTCAATTCTTGTTGCTCTCAACCTGTTTTTTTTTTTTTTTTTTCATTCAGATGATCTTGGGACTCTTGAAATTATTATTTAAAAATTTTTAGCTTTGTATATTTGTCATCAAGGTATAACAGGCTCAGTAAATAAAGAATAGATTGCTCTGAAATAATACATATTTGGAATTAATAGCAATTAAGTTAGAGCAAAATTTAAAGTGGATGTATATTTCAAACTTTAGCTTGCTGAAAGCTTTTAAATGATATACTATCTTATTCTGTAGGAGGGGAGAAAACACTCCGAACTTGTAGAAACTCAATGTGAGTTCCTCCTGTGCCACAAAACTGATAAATTAAGGCAGCCATCCCATATATACTATTAGTTTTTGGTAAAAGACATCCAGCTCTTTTTAATGTGAAATGTGTATGTGTTAAATACATATGCATACTGGAGCTTACTCCTGTTTGCATAGATGAGAGCATTGCATACTTTTATTTTCTACTAACAAGAACACTTTCACTCAAGAGTATTTCTTTCATTAATTTTTTTAAAGAAATATTTGTTTATCTGAGAGAGAGCAAACAAGGGGAAGGACAGAGTGAGAGCTAGAGGGAACAGAATCTCAAGTAGACGCCCCACAGAGCACTGACCTGAGGGGATGCAGGGCTGGATCCCGTGACCCTGAGATCATAACCTGAGCCAAAGTCAAGAGTTGGTTGCTTAACCAATTGAGGTGCCAGGCGCCACTCTTGGATTAACTTTATGTTCAACTTTGTTAAGGGAAAATTTCAAAGTTAATATTCTTCATTAAACTGTGTAAATAGTTTTTCTTTCTAAAAAGATTTTATTTATTTATTCATGAAAGACACAGAGAGGGAGAGTGGGAGAGGGAGAATGGAAGAGGAAGAAGCAGGCTCCCCAAGGAACAGGGAGCCTGGTATGGGGCTTGATCCCAGGACCCCGGGATCATGACCTGAGCTGAAGGCAAACATTTAACCAACTGAGCCACCCAGGCACCCGGTAAATAGTTTTTCTTTTAATGTTTCCTACTGAGATGTCTTTATCAATATATGCATTTATCTATTTTAAGTAAAATGTGAATCAAAGAAAATTGGAAAAGCTATCATTTATCTTGAAATTTTTTTCTTTCCCCAAAGACTCATATATCATGGGAAAAAACCAAACAAACAAAAACAAAAGGAATTTCTTATGAAACCCCAAACAGTTAAAAATGATGTTATACTTAATAACATTTGTGTTAGTATATATGTTAATTGTAGGTATAAATTTGAAATCTGTGTAAAAATGGAATTTGGGAGATATGATATACCAGTAAGAAGGGAAAAAGAAAACACTGAAAGATCGTACCCCCGAATATGAAACCACCATCAGTTTTCTCTATCAAATTCTCAAAAACCACCTGCTTGGTGTTCTGAAAGTCCTTCCATAAAAGCAGAGTTGGAGGAAGGCACACATTTAGAAACAGATGAAAATATTGACTTATCTCTCATGTAATGTTTTCTGGCATTATTTAATGGGTAAGTGAAGACACTGAATTGCATTTGGAGGTAGAGAGCTGGAATACAGACTTTTTAACGGGTATTCCAGGTTATTATAAAGCTGTTAACACACACCTGCATTTTTCATAGACTGAAGATTTTGGCTGGTCTTCAAAATTCCCTTTTATAGAGAAAACTGTAGTGGTTTACCAAGACCAAGTCTATTTGGCATGAATTACTTTGCATGAGAGTGGGTTGATACACCAGCTGTGGCTACAAGAAGGAATACCAACTTTCGTTGGAAGGCTGAAAAAAACTGGCTTTACAGGGAATGTCGTAACTTGATTATGGAAGACCTGTTTTTGTTCAGTAAAACACCATAGCAAGTCAATTCGAATTGGAAAGTGAGTACCTGGGAGCACTGGTTGGAAAGAGATGATAAAATGGATAAAATAAAAAATTAGTGGTACTTCTTTACGACAAACAGCAGAAAAGGGAAGACCAGAGGAGAAAGGTAAAGAAGCATTAAAAAGAGTTACATTCAGTTAAGTTACTTGAATGTTGTACTACTGTCAGATTTTCCATAAAGTCTGTTGCAAATCCAAAAGCATTTTTGTATGTGTGCTATTTTGTGTGTGTATAAATCACAAACTGAACACACAGTTTCTTGATTTAGGCAATACAGTGGGTGCAGGGAGGGGGAATGGCCTGTGTACTAAACCAGTTAAGCCTAAATGTAGAAGAAGATACAACTAGGAAAAAAATACAAGGTAGTATTCCTCTTATGATACCCCCATCTTCCAGAAGATCTTGGGAGGTATTCAGAGGCTTGCACTGAACTTAGGTGGGGTTCCAAGAAACTGTATTTGGACAACATTCAAGAACATTAAAGAACTCACAGAATTAAAAAAAAAAAAAATACCTCCTCCTCATTAGTGACCTGGAGCAGCAGGCGAATTCTCTTTCAGTCGTTTTCTCTCTCTCTCTTTCTCTCCTTCCTCTCTTTCCCTCTCTTACTCTCTCCTTGTGATCCTCTAAAAAGTGTGTTCTAGTATCTCACATTAAAAACAAACCCAAGGGGTGCCTGGGTGCTCAGTCATTAAGGGTCTGGCTTCAGCTCAGGTCATGATCCTGGGGTCCTGGGATCGAGCTCCCTGCTCTGCGGGAAACCTGCTTTGCCCTCTCCCACTCCTTCTGCTTGTGTTCTCTCTCTTGTTGTCTCTGTCAAATAAATCTTTAAAACAAACCAACCCCCAAAATTCAAAATGTAAAAATTCTATCTTCTTCACTTTCAGTCTTCCTTCAGAATACCAGATTATTATATTTTTGATATCGGATTATTATTATTTTTTGATATCGGATTATTTTTATGTTTCTTTTCAGAGAACTGCTTTCTAAGGTGTTAGGTATGCCTGCGGTCTCACCTCTTATTCACTCACCACTCCTAAGTCCATGCTAGCTCCTGTCATACTCATTCTGCTGAAATGGCTCTAATCGGTGTCCTTAGCAATCTTCCTGTGGTCCAACCCAACAGACATTTTTCTGTCTTTATCACAGGCGTTTGCTCAGTGGTTTGACACAGTTCACAACTCCCACCTCATGTTGATCTATACTCCGGTTAGGTGAACCTCACAGTATCAAACCTTTAATACTCTGGGGCTCAAAATCCTTTCTCCCTCTTTCATCCCTGAGCACTTGGATGTTACATGGCCTCCGAAACTTGTCCGAAAGAAAACCTGTTTCTCTCCTGCTCCGCACGCAGCATCCCCACCTCCGAGCCTTCCCCATCTCAAGGTAGGTAAAAACAACCAAACCTGGAAGTACCTCCCAACTCTTTGTTTTGAAAAATTTCAAAAGGCAGAAGTGTTCCAAGAATAATAAAATAAACACAGAATGGTTACTCTGTACTCCCAACAGTTACTTTCTATTAATATTCCTTTTCATTTTGACTGAACCACTTGAAAATCAGTTGCAATCATCACACTGTGCCTCTAAATACCATGAACAAGAATGAGAATATTTGCCCACAAAAATGCAAGGAACTTACCCATTGCTATGATAATATTAACTAATGTAAAGTTCATATCAAAATTTCCTTAAACGATCCCAAGCTGTCCTCTGTAGCTCTTTCTTTGTTTTAAAAAACTAAGGTTGAATTTTTATGCTGTAACAAGCACCCATTGTAAATAGACAATTTGATGCCTTCTGTTAGTTTCTTAGAGTTGGGCCACCATCTCTGCATTCCAGTTTTATTCACTTATTTAAAAGATTTGATTTATTTATATGAAAGAGTGAGAGCATAAGCAGAGGGAGGGGCAGAGGGAGAAGCAGGCTCCCCCCTGAGCAGGAAGTCTGATGCAGGGCTCCATCCCAGGACTCTGGGATCATGACCTGGGCTGAAGGCAGACACTTTACCGACTAAGCCACCCAGGTTTTTTGAATATTTCTATCAACTTAAAAATTGACCTCATCCTTGTTTGCATTCAGTTCCTGTTCCCACCCCAGCACCAAACTACCATTAATCTGATTTCAGTCTTCATATATTTGCTTCTCTTTATATATTTGGTTTCATTGAAATGAAATCATAAGCTATGCAATCTTTGTGTCTGGCTTTTTTCACTTAGCATAATGCTTTTGAGATACATCTGTGTTGTTACAGGAACCATTAGTTATATTAACTCTTATTGCTGGGTTATATTCCATTGCATGAAGGTACAGTCTCACTAGGAGTCCACTTTCCCCATATCCTCATGTATTCTTGTTCTTCTGAATATAGCAGTTGGAATGCGTATCTAGTTGTATTTTATTATGATTTCAATTTTTACTTCCCTAAAGGCTTACTATATTGGGCATCTTTTTGTGATTATCAGCTCTTCATATATATCCTTTGGTGAAATGTATATTCAAATATTTTAAATTGAGTTTTACATTTTAATATTATTAAATGATAAAACTGCCTTGTATTTTGCCTACAAGTCTTTAATCATATATATGTGACTTCACATATTTTTCTCAACCTGTGGCTTGAGCTTATTTTCTTAATTTTGATGCAGTTCACATTTTCTATTTTTTTCTTTATAAATCATGCTTTTGGTGTCATGTCTAAGAAATCTTTGCCTAACACAAAGTCACAGAATATTCACCTAAATTTTCATCTAAAAGTTCTTTTGTTTTACCTCTTACATATGTCAGTCATACACTTTGAATTAATATTTATGCATGGTGTGAGGTAAGGAGGGAAAATTAGCTTAGATTCTTCCTACTCCATGCATAAATATTAAATCGCTTTGAAAAAGAGCAAATTTGGGGCATCTGGGTGGCTCAGTTGGTTAAGTGACTGTCTTCAGCTCAGGTCATGATTCCAGGGTCCTGGGATTCAGCCCTTCATCAAGCTCCCTGCTCAGCGGGTACCCTGCTTCTCTCTCTCCTAATCCTCTGCTTGTGTTCCCTCTCTTGCTGTGTCTCTTTATGTCAAATAAATAAATAAAATCTTTAAAAAAAAAAAGAGCAGAACAAATTTGAAAAACAAAAAAAAAATGATGCTTAGAGAATTTAATTTTTTAAATAGTCTTTTCTGCATTTAATTGCCCTCTGTTGAAATCAGTTCACCACAAATGTGTTTATTCCTGGTCCCTAAATTCTGTACTACTGACCTTCATGTCTGTCTTTATGCCAGTATCACACAGTGTTGATTGGTATAGCTTTATAGTAAGTTTTGAAAGTCGGTTGTGTTTGACCTTCACACTTGTTCTTCAAAATTACTTCTAAAATTGAATGCATTTCATAAAAATTGTCTAGTCAGTTTATTAATTGTTATAAAAGACATTTGTTGATATTTTGATAGAGATTGCATTGAATTTATTAATTTGGTGAGAATTTCCATCTTAGCAATGTTGACTCTCCTATTCCATGAGTATAGAAAGTCTGCATTTATTCAGACTTTCAGTAATTTCTCTCAAATGTTTTGTAGGTTTCAGTGTCAGATCTTATATTTCTCTTGCTAAAATTACTTCAAATAATAAGTTTATATTATAGTTAAATAACAAAGTTTACATTATGGTTCATTCTTGATGTGCATTCTATGGCTTTGGACAAAATTTAATGATATATATTCATTATTATAATAGAAAGTATTTCCAATGCCCTAAAAATCCTGTGCTCTATCTTTTCATTTCTCCTCTTCCCCTCAACTCCAGAACTGCTAATCCTTTCACTGTCCCCATAATTTTGGCTTTTCCAGAATGTTAGATTGTTGAAATCATACAGTATGTAATCTTTTTGGATTGAGCTCTTTTTTTTTTTAAAATATTTTATTTATTTACTTGACAGAGAGCTCACAAGGAGGTAGAGAGGCAGGCAGAGAGAGAGGGGGAAGCAGGCTCACTGCTGAGCAGGGAGCCCGATGTGGGGCTCGATCCCAGGACCCTGAGACCATGACCTGAGCCGAAGGCAGAGGCTTTAACCCACTGAGCCACCCAGGTGCCCCTGGATTGACCTCTTTGAAGTGTTTAAGTTTCCTCCATTTATTTAAAAGACCTTTTAGCATTGAATATTTCTTTTTAGTGTTGAATATATTTCATTGTCTAGGTGGACCACAGATTATTTATCCATTCACCAACTGAAGGACATGTTGGTGACTTCCAAGGTTTGGCAGTTATGAATAAACCAGCTATAAACATTCATTATGTAGGTTTTTGTGTAAACATAAGTTTTCAGCTCCTTTGGGTAAATATGAAGGAACATGAAGGATTGTATGGTAAGAGTATGTTTTGTTTTGTAAGAAATTGCTAAATTGTCTTCCAAAGTGGCTGTACCATTTTGCATTCCCACCAGCAATGAATGAGTGTTCCTGTTGGCTTTACATCTTTGCCAGCATTTGGTGTTACCATTAATTTTATTTTTTAGTCTGGAGTCTTAGGAGTAGCCTCGATATCTGTGAATTTGCATAGGTAACCAGTGTTTAGTTTGGGGTCGAAGTCAAACACTTTGAGCCAGTTAGCCTTCCACCTTCTGCCAATGAATCTGTGTAGGTCGGAGAACACAGTTTTCTAGACTCATATGTTTTCCATATACGTGTGAAGATTGCGAGTTGCTCAGGATGGCATAGAGAGTTCGGGCCTTGCAGGTCTCCTCTGTATAGGTACACTGCCTTCCAGTCAGCCAGGAATGAGTGGAGAGCTTATCCAGCTCCTCCATGGTGCTTTTCGTTTTCCAGATCTCTGTCTGGAGAGAAATTTAGGTTTATGCCGTGGTCTCCTACTGACCTCAACCAATCCCAAAACCTCCAGCTTGCAGAGCCATGTGCTTTTCGCATTCGTTTACCACTTAGTGTTCTTCTTTTACTGACAAGTCTCCTTGATTTTTTTCCCCTCTAGCACAAATCAGCCCAGTCCCCACCAGGAGCTCATCCCCGCCCTGGTAGAACTCCAGCACTGTCTGAACTGGAGGCGGCTGGAAGGGGTGGTAGCAACCCCAGGCAAGAAAGCCGCAGGTTCCCTCTCTTCTTTCTCAAAGTTTAGATATTTTTCATAAATAAATATTTCTCAGTTGTTTTGGGGTAATTTTCAGAATCCAGAAATGGTTGTTTTGATAACTGAATCAAGTTATAGGCTTTTTGTGGGAGAAAATTTGCCCACCTCTTATAATGGCTGCAAATCCCATTCCTTCTGCTTTTTGATCTAATGTTCAAGGGATGACTGCTGATCATGTGTCTGTAGTCTTCTTTAATCTCTGACCGTCATCTGAGCATCCCACCATTTTTTATCCCTTTGGATGATATGTTGAATAAAGCATAATTTTGATTCTCCCCCTTTCCTTTCATTCATTCATCAAATATCTTTCATTTTCAATCCATTCATTCATTATCTTTTAGATTTATCCTCCCCTGCCCCCACACCCCAGCCACCACAGGTCCCGATTCTACCCACTTCCATTCGTTCTTATTGTCTCCACAGTAATCCAACTCACTGTAATTTCTTTCCTGGGTCCCTGTAATGACATGTCTCCCTGCTTCTGCTTAGAGTCTATTCTCAAAACAACAGAGTGATTTTTTTGAATCTTGTAATATTTGCTGTATTTAAACAAATTTTTAGAAGGCAAAATAGTTTTTATCATCTTAATTATTTATTTTTAAGTGTGCATTTCATTTCTGTTATGTATATTAACATTTTTTGTGATATACATCTTCAAAGTGACTTTTACCTCATAAAGGATGTCCTATCATTTCCCTTCTTAATATTACTTTAGCTGGGGTCGGAGGGATTGTTGTACTACTTTTATTTTTTTCTACGCTTAGAATAAAATCCAAACATATCACCATGGCTTGGAAGGCCAGTTCTTAATCTGTTCAGACTGCTATAACAAAATACCACAGACTGGGAGACAAGAACAACAGAAATTTATTTCTCACTTTTCTGGAGGCTGGAAGCCCAAAATCAAGATGCCAGCATGGTGAGGTGAGGGCCCTCCTCTGGGTTCAGACTTCCTTATATTTTCGTATGGCAGCAGGAGATGAAAACTTTCTCTTGGGTTTCTATTATAAGGGCAGTGATCCCTTTCATGAGACCCTTTTTTTTTTCATGATACTTATTATAACTGGTAATTATATTTTCTGTTTTTTTACTTATTTATTATTACCTCCTCTAATCAGTGCACTCTGTGAAGGAAAAAATCTGTTTTACTCACCACTGAATATTTTGTCTCTCTCTCTCTCTTTTTTTTTAAATGATTTTATTTATTTGACAGAGATCACAAGTAGAGAGAGAGAGGAAGGAGCAGGCTCCCTGCCTAGCAGAGAGCCTGATGTGGGACTTGATCCCAGGACCCTGAGACCATGACCAAGACCAGAGGCTTAACCCACTGAGCCACCCAGGCAGCCCTGAATATCTGGTCTCTTAATAATGCCTAGCATATAGCAATAGCCTCTTACTCCCAATCCCATTAGAAGAATGGGAAGAAATCAGGGAGATGAACCATAAGAGACTCTGTGGAGTCCAGGAAACAAACTGAGGGTTACAGAAGGGAGGGGGGGGGGGGTGAATGGGGTAATGGGGTGGTGGGTATTAAGGAGGGCACATGTGGTGATGAGCACTGGGTGTTAATACACAACTAATGGATCACTGAACATCAAAAACTAATGTTGGCTAACTGAACATAATAATACAAAAAAGATTACTGAAAGAGAAAAAATACTATTCTCCTCAAACTCCATTCTTAAAAAATATTAAATGAGGAGACTGACAAATACGCTATAATTAGCAACTTAAATAAGTATGAAGGTAATTTTTCTTGGTATTTTTCCTTGTTTTTCAGTAGCAAGAACATTAGTTATTAAAGTGGTTTCAAATGCTCATTTTCTATAAATAAGGTATTAAACCAGAATGGTTTAATAAAGAGAACTTCAAATAAGAAAGCAGAAGCGTGGACCTAGCTTTGTCTCTTATTTGAACAAGTTGTATAATTTAAAATACAAATTACACATTTAAAAATGGAGATAATATAGACCTTGCAATCTGGGAACATTGTTTCAAACTAGAGAGACTCATAAAACAGATATCATTTCCACAGATAAAATACATTATTTTACATGTTGCATGTGAAAAAGGACTATTTAACAATATTCATCCTGTGGCAAACCAAACCATAAGAGCTATGTCTCTGCAAGTCTGCATTCGTGGTGATTCTCTCATTTTCTTTGACGAAATTATCAGCGTTTTAATCAGTTAATCTCTTGCCTCTTGGAAAACTTTACCTCTCGACTTGTTTTTAAATCTTGGCTTCTAAGAAGAAAAAATATGAAGCTGCAACTTAGTGACTACTAATTCATTTAACCTATAAATCAGCAAAACAGAAAAATAATACGCATCATCTCTAGAGCATACAACTTCCATAAATAAAAATTTCATTTTCTGGCACTGACAACCTGAGTTTCCACCATGCTAGCAAGTCCTCAGCATGTCACTTGCTCTTTATGACTAAAGTAAATATTAAAGCCCACACACTTGATAGATCCACAGTCCCCTCTTTTCCGCTCAGCTTTTGAAATGAAATAAGAGTTCAATAAAATGGTGCCCTACAAGTCTTTTGTTAAGATACATACAGTATATCTTTTGATATGTACAGCATATTCATTTCTTCCAAATGTTTTATTTCCTTGGTGCTTGTGGTTGGGGAAAAAGCAAAAAGCTCAAGCGCCGACATATTTTCAGAGGGATTCAGAGTGTATAAAGTTTATTGGATACCATTATCAACAATAGCATTTAATCTGGTTAGAATTTTCTTTTCTTTGTCTTTTATTTATTTATTTATTTTTCTTCCTTTCATTGTCACATCTAGGACAGGACCAAATAGAGTCTGAAAACATTCAGGTCCTTTTTACCAGGAGACAGAATTGAAGTCTAAAAGATACCTAGTATTGGAAATTTAATTCCAAGCAGTCCTTCTTCTGAAAGTTGAACTTGGATCCCATCCAGGTTTTTCCTTGTCTCCTTTTAAATCACATTATATATTGTAGTAGCAGCCATGCCAATTAACACATTCCTATATGTTCAGGGCATTCAACAAAGCCTGCAAAGATAAAATGGTAAAGATGTTCCTTTTTCTTTTTCTTACATTTAATTTTTGTTCAATTTTCCAGTCCATTGTGCTCAGGAGGAGAAAGCTAGATTTACTTGTAATCAGCAAGGATCCCTGTATTCATAATGTAGTGAACAGAAAACTGGTGTTAATTTCAGGAAAGGAAAAGAAACTTGATGGGCAATGGTGGACGAAATACCGGGAGTCTTTCTGTTATGGAAGACAGAAACTCAAATCAGTGGACTTAGGCATGAAATGGGCTTACTGATACATCTAATTTGGTAGTTGAGAAATTGTCTGACTTCAGACAGGCTTAGCTCCAAGAAGCCACAGAAAGTTATCTTTTCGTGCTTCATCTGTTCATCTGGCTTCTCTTGGTCCCTTGGTGTCTTTTTTTCCTACTGCAGACAAACATGCACGATATGGTAGAGAAGCTGGCTACCTGGGGTCATCTAGACATCATCTATTCATTCTATGATAAAAAAAAAAAAGAAGAAGAAGAAGAAGAAAGAAGAAAGCTTTTCATCATTAAGTCACTCATACTGAAACTCTTTTTAGTGTATATTCAGTATGTGCCAGACTTCTCATGAAGATTACATTCTTCTGGGGGGGGAGGGCAGAAAATAAACTATAGTATAACAAGTAGAGATAGCCATGGGCCCAAAACCCCTTCTTCTTTCCCTGGCAAATATCTTCAGCTACTACCAGATGATCTTTGAGGAGTCTTCCAATCAAGAGGTATTATTTGATGTTTATGTCTTATGTTATTGTTGGGTCCCCCAATAATGGGTCCGTGATTAAAGGAGCGAGACTGATACAAAGCAAAGGTCAAGCAAAGCTTTATTTCATGCCAAGCATCGAGAATCAAACCTACGGTTAAACTGACCTATTGGGGCTGTGCCTTACAGGAGGGTGACCCCTCCCTTCCTCACAAACTAACTTTTATAGACCAAGGGCCATGTGGTTAGGCCTGGCCACACACAGGTGGCGAATGAGATTGTAACACACAGAGAAAGCTGCACAGTCCTGCTAGGTCACACATGGGTGGCCATTGAATTACAATTCACCCCATAGTAGCTATTTGAACTAGCCTATCACCTTGGTCAGAATTGGTGCCCAAAAGGCAGGGCCGACACTCCTTGGTAGCTAGGGTGATAGAATGCATGCTCTACTGATTGGATGTTTCTATGTGACCCAACTCATCCCTGCATTCAGGCTGTTACCTCCACCTGACCTGACCCACCCTTGTATTTGGGCTTTGTTACCTGGGACTGGTTTCCTAGACTTGCTCTTAAGTAAGTTCCAGGTAGGGGGGTCGGGGGAGGTAGGGTCAGTTTAAGTTTTACTGCATAAACAACAAAATGGCTGTTCAACCAAGGTGGGGCCGCTTTGGCTAAATAAGCCCTTACAGTTATAAATTCCCAGCCATTAATGGCTTTGAAGATAAAGTGGGACCCTGTGCCAAAAACATGGACAGCTTCTAAAAGCTGAAAAAAAGTGAAAGATTCTCCCCTGGTGTCTCCAGAAGGAATGCAGCCTTGTTGGCATCTTGACTTTATCTTAGTCATATCCATGTAGGATTTCTCATCTACAGAACCAGAAGCTAGTAAAATTTGTGCTTTAAGCCACTAAGCTTGGGGTAATTTCTTACAGCAACAGCAGCAGGAAACTGATGTACCTTCTACAGGCTACCATTGCTGGTAGCATGTGCTTCTCCATTAACTCCTGTGTTCTTGTTCCTTCTCCTATCTTTCCATCATTTCCTTCTCTCTCTCATGGAAATAGTTCTTTTCCATGGCAACCTAGCCACTACAATTCTACTCTGCCCTTCTCTACACTGAACTTGTGGTCCTAATAGGAAGTATTTCTTACCAATCCTAGAGACATTATTTGTGGATTATTGCTGAACATTAGCTGTTTAAAAAATGTTTCTTTCTTATTTCTGATTCTAGACATAATATTCTGATTATGTCTCTAGGATGAGGGCCTTCTGTTTTCGTATGGCTTAAAAAGAAAGAAATGTATGTTCTAGATATTGTCTAGCATCCTTCATTCAAGAAATAATTATTGAGAGCCCCTGTGTTATGCTACATAAAAATGCATAAGAAATAGTATCTAGATTGTAGAAGTGATAGAGTATACCATCTTTCTCTAACATATAAACCTGACAGGTTTTAATAAACAAAATCTAGGCAATAGTATATATGTTTTGAAGGCATTTGTTAGACATAGTTGTTACTTAGTAAGTGTTTAATACAAGAAATACAGCATTTCCCTATTGCCCCAATTTGTTTGGGACTATCTATACAAATTAAATTCTGATTTCATGGTATCTTTTAAAGAAACAAACATATCGTCTTCTTGGCTTCCCTGCATTGAAAGAAAAATGAATATAAAGAAATGATTTCATTCTTTCTCTTGCATCACAGTTGCCCTGAAATTGTTTGCATATTATAAAATCTCATGTGCTTTTAAATCCTGGTAAAGCAAGTATTACATTATTGCTTTGTTATAAATTCCAGAAGCCTGTTTTTTAATTTTGTTCTTGCTATGCATAATGAAAGACAAATGCATCTCTAAGTGATCAAGCAAAGGGGACATTTTGGAGCATGTAATGTCCATTTATTCACAACCCACCCTCCCTACCCCCTGGATGCCTAAAAGCAAGCATTATTTGAGGCTTGTTTTAAATCAGCTTTACTATAAAACATTCGGCTCCTGCCTGTGTTTCAAAGCAGTTCTTTGAACAGCTTGAAATCATTAGGGAGGGAGGGGTGGCAAAAAGTGGAACTTCAAAGACCTTGTCCAGCTGAAACAATACACCAAGCTCAGAGCTAACAAATCAACAGGGAAGATGCTGCAAGCAAGGTCAAAGCTTACAATAAGGTCATTCACTTTTCCAAGGTTGTAGAGACCCATTTGTGGCCTGCAACAATGATTCAACCAGGCATAACTAGGAGAAAAAGATCATTTGCCCTGAAGATGTCACTTATGGTTCAGTTAAATAAGAAAATGTCAAGGAAAAAATGGAGTGATTTGATTGTCTGATGAGTGTTGAGTCTTGCCTGCAATCAGCTCCATTCAGGCTCTGAACTTTAAAGCCTTGAATGGGGCTGATTGCAGTCTTAGTACAAAACATCCTTTTCCTATTACTTAATTAACAACATAAATATATATTTTCCCAAGTTGGCATTTGTAAGTGCAACAAGAAAATTGCTCTACTTGACCAGTGTCCATTTTTTTTTTTTTGAGAAATTTGATAATGTTTCTCCTCTAAAACCCTGCCTGTGCTTTGGCAAGAAATGAACAGCCATTATGTATATGGGCTCTGATATCAACTGCCTAAGTCAACCTATCAAATTTGATGCAAACAGGATAATTTTGGCCAATTAATCTGGGAATATATCCTTTTCCTTTTCTGTAAAGGGGAGCCAGCATTGATCGCTATCTAACCAATCACCTCATAGCTGTGCAGATTAACTTTTATAGTACTTGTAAAATGATTGGAAAGATACTGTCACATAATAGATGCTCATTAAATACTAGGATTTGTATTAGTTTGTCTTTTTCACAGAAACAGAACCCATAGGATGTGCATATGTACATAGAGAGATATTTTTTGAGGACTCAGTTCACAGGGTTGGGAAGGCTTTGTAAGTCCAGTCTGTTGGGTAAGTTGGCAAACCGGAGACCCGGGAAGAGTTGCAGTTCAAATCCAAAGGCAGTCTACCTCAGCAGAATTCTTTTTTGCTCAGGGAAGGTGAGTTTTTGTTCTATTAAGGCCTTTGACTGTTTGTATGAGGTCTTTCCTCCACACAGACATTATGGAGACTGCAATGGTCTGAGTATCTGTGTCCTCCCAAAATTCAGATGTGGAAATCTGAATCCCTAATGGGCTGGTATTACAAAGTGGGCCCTTTGGGAGGTGATTAGTTTGCAAGGGTGGAGCCCTCATCAATGGGAACAGTGCCCTTCTAAGAAGAGACTTGAGAACAAGTTTCCTTGCTCTGCTCTCTACCATGTGAGGATAGGAGAGGTTGGCAGTCCACATCCCAGAAGAGGGCTTTCACCAGAACCCCATTATTTTGGCAGCTGATCTTGGACTTCTAGCCTCCAGAATTGTGAGAATATATTTCTGTTGGTTATAAGCCACCTAGTCTATGGTATTCTGTTATAACCCCCTGAAATGACTGAAACAGAAGATAATTTGATTTCCTCAAAGTCCACTGATTACAATATCAATTTTCTCTAAAAAAAACTCCATCAGAGGGGCGCCTGGGTGGCTCAGAGGGTTAAAGCCACTGCCTTCAGTTCAAGTCATGATCCCATGGTCCTGGGATCGATCCCCGCATGGGGCTCTCTCCTTGGTGGGGAGCCTGCTTCCTCCTCTCTCTCTTTGCCTGCCTCTTTGCCTACTTGTGATCTCTGTTGAATAAATAAATAAAATCTTTAAAAAGCAAAACAAACAAAACAAAACAAAACAAAAAAAACTCCATCAGAGAAATGTATAACCAAATATCTGAGAACCATGGCCCAGAAAAATTGATATATAAGATGAACTATCACACTGATACTATCACTACATAATCTCATTCTCAATATATAATCTCATTCTGGATAATAGAATGGGGGAAAAGGAAGGCTTTTACAGAGGACCTGTATCTGTGCCCATGTCCCACCTGAACAAGCCTTAGCCCTCAGTCATGGGAGTCTGAGCAAGAGAAAGGTCAGCTTGAATGTAATGTGTTTCATAACTTTCAGTACCACCTTGGTGTAAGTATAATATACCCAGTGATAATAAGTCTTTATTGATGTCAAGTCAAACTTCCGTGATGTTTTCCCACCCTCTCTATTAGATCAAAATTTCTTGCCAATCTTCCTTTCATAAATGGCAAGGCAGTTGGGCAGAATTATTTCTGAAAAGGTGTTTTTGAAATGTGTGTTTTCTTTTCTTTTTTATTTTTTTAAGATTTTATTTATTTATTTGACAGATCACAAGTAGGCAGAGAGGCAGGCAGAAAGAGGAGGAAGCAGGCTCCCCACTGAGCAGAGAGCCTGACATGGGGCTTGATCCCAGACCCTAGGA
Organism: Mustela nigripes; assembly: GCF_022355385.1. Taxonomy (NCBI): domain Eukaryota; kingdom Metazoa; phylum Chordata; class Mammalia; order Carnivora; family Mustelidae; genus Mustela; species Mustela nigripes. The sequence continues at coordinate 187,941,807 of NC_081558.1, forward strand.
TCATGACCTGAGCCTAAGGCAGAGGCTTTAACCCACCGAGCCACCAAGGTGCCTCTGAAATGTGTGTTTTCTTAAAAAGGAGTGGAGAGGACCTTAAATTGCTTCTTTATTTTATTTCACTTGTTTCTTTTAAAAAATGTTTGTTTGAGTATAGTTGACATACATTCCTTTTAGGTACACAACATAGTGATTCAGTGAGTTTGCGTTACGCTGTGCTCAGCGCAAATGGAGCCGCCATCTGTCACTGTGCAGTACTATGACAGCACCATTGACTCTGTTCCTTATGCTGTGCCTTTTCCTCCCATGACGTACACAGTCCATAACTGGAATCCTATCTCTCCCACTCCTCTCTATACCCATCCCCCCACTCATTTCCCTCTGGCAACCATCAGTTCTCTGTATTACAGCCTTTGTTTAGATCTCTGTATCTTTAGCATATCAAACCACAGTTGTCTATTAGATGGTTTCACCTATCTGTAAACATTTCTCTTGTGCTTTTTATTCAGAGCATTTATTTTAATATTTTATTTCCCAAAGAATTAATTTATTTCCATGTCCTCATTGTTAGGTTGCATAGTCAGTAAAATCCTTTGATTCCAGCAAGCTTTGGGGTAAGGGGGACACTGGCCCACCCTACTCTTCAGGAGACTTAACATTTTAGAGGGCTTCCTTAAAATTTTCTAAGTCTCCCTCTTTCCAGTGAGTGGTGCAGCTGGAGGGCAACAGTGCTTTCTGGCCAAAGTATCCTGAGCTGGGACAAGGAGCTGTGTAGGCATTGGTTCCTGTACGTGGCTATCAAATGCCTCTTCGGTGTTCCAGGAGTGGAGCCTATAGAGATTTTCCAGGGTCCTGTAGTTTGGCCATAGTTCAAGAAGAGTGGCCTAGTGAACAGATTGTTCCCATTGGCTTGCAAGATATCTATCTCCGGAATAACACATGACTAGACTGTCATAATGGGGATGGCGTGCTGATTTTTTATGAGTTTTTTTTTTTTTTTTTAAATAGAGGTCTCTCCAAAAAAAATTTACCTGGGAGGGGCCCTTATGCAGTGATCTTCAAGATGGTCATCTAAGTATAAACTGGATTATGAAGAGTATTCCTACAGAAATGAGCGTGTTCATCCACTCCTGCTGGGAACATATACTGATGCATATTTTGGGGGGAGATAAATTGGCAGTATCTGCCAAAATTTTAAATTCACATCATGTGGCCTAGAAATGCAACTTCTAAGAATTTTTTCTTATAGATACAAAATGTGCAAAGATTTATGTACATGAATGACTGATTATATGGTATTAATTATGATAGCATGCAGTTGGAAAGTGTCATTTATAAAAATTACATAAAGTTTTACACACACACACACATACACACATACTAGATACTCACTGGGAAGAATGAGGCACACATACATGTATGACATAGTAAATGTTTCAGTTCACAGTTTCAAAAAAATAAAAAATACGTTGCTAAACCTTTGGAATGATATTCAGGAAAATGATTAAGAGGTTACTTCCAACAACTGTTGGAACTGAACAGTAATGAGAAATTTTGATTATATTCTTTCATTCTTCAGATAAAGAAAAGTGTTAAAAAAAATGTAGCACACAAATGGGTAGATCAATCCTGTGTTTCTTAGTACTGGTATAGGTCTTCTACTCTGTAGTGGTTTGGGCCAGTCCAGGAGACATGAAACTGGATTTAAACCCTGGCTCTGTCACTTATTAATTGCATGGCCTTGGATAACTTATGTTAAATTCTCTTCCTCTATGAAATGAGAACAGTAACCCCTATCAGAAAGTTTCTGTGAACATGGCATGAAATAAAACCAGTGATGTTCTTATTTAGACCCAGGCTTATTATAGGCACACTCAGAATGTTTTAGCTATTGCTCTTGGCTTCTTATGCCTGAATACCCATCCAAATATGTATGTTACCAGAACTTCTGAATTCAGACTGTGGCAGACTTATATGCTCACTTATACATTCATCACCACCTTAGATGAAATGCATTCAAGACCAAATACTATCTCCTGTCTTAAAAAACCTTCCCCTCAACTTTCCTGCCTGTTAAAGTCTCTGTCATTCTCCTAATAATGCAAGACTTAGAACTAAGGAATATTTTTGATTTATCCTCCTTCTTCGTATTTTGGAAGATCATAAGTAATATTGATTGAATATGAATATCCTTTCATTCCAATTCACCTATCATTTATCAAGGGCTTGCTGTGTTTTCAGCTACTCTAGGATATAAACAGGATAAATACAATGCATTCTAATAACCAGGTCAATGTTAAGGAGTATAGCCAGTTAAGCAAATTATGGTGCAATGTAATGAATGTCTTAATAAAAAATAAGAGCTTATCATTACTTAGGTGGCAAGTCATTAGCTGCCCTTATAAGGGATAGGAATGTTTTGGAGCTAAAGAGGAGAAAAATGGGAGGGGTGTGGTCAGTTCTGGAAAAGTGTACCATCTTGACTGATATGAGAACTAACATTTATTATATTAAAGTATCGAATGGAAGGCAAAAATTTGCACTTAAAAAGTGGAAGGGGAGGTGAACCACGAGAGACTATGGACTCTGAAAAACAATCTGAGGGTTTTGAAGGGGCGGGGGGTGGGAGGTCGGGGTACCAGGTGGTGGGTATTATAGAGGGCACGGATTGCATGGAGCACTGGGTGTGGTGCAAAAATAATGAATACTGTTATGCTGAAAATAAATAAAAAATAAATTTAAAAAAAGTGAATAAGCTGCAAAAAATTAAGAGAGCAGGCAATAGATTTTTTTTTTCTCCAAGAAGCATCATGGATCTGGCAGGCTTTGGATGGGTTTGGAATCAAAAGGAACTGTGGTAGCATCACTTTATAAATACCTATTTTCTGTCAGAGCTTGCTTCAAGTCATTAATTTCTCAGAACCTCAGTTTGTTCAATGTAAATGGAACATTGGAATGATTAACAGAACTTAGGTATTATTGTAAGAATGAGATGAAACAAATAAAGTGTCTAGCCCCAATAATGCTACACAGAAGATTCAATAAAAGTAAAACATTCCCTTATCTTCTTTATTCAGTAATGGAGCAATAAATAAAAAGAAGTGGGACAATTGCTTAATGGGAGAGGAACAACTGAGGGTATGCTTTCTATTTTGTTTCTTCACAGAATTAAAAAGCTTCCTTGTTGTCAGGGGAACGAATCCAAAGAGAGACGAACTGTAGCAGAAGAATGGGGCTGTATATTTTAGATCAGTGTAGTTCAGTACAAATAAAGTGAAAGCCACAAATGCAAGCCACCTTGGTAAGAAACTACAGTAAAAATCAAAGAGAAACAGTAATATTAATTTCAGTAGTATAGTTTAACTCAATATATCCAAAATATTAACATTTTAACATATAATCAATATGAAAATCATTAATGAGATGTTTAAAATTATTTGATGTAAAGCACTTAGCAGAGAGCCTGGCATGGAATAAGAGTTCAGTGAATCTAGTTATTTTTATTATAATCTTCTCAAATAAATTATAGCTCTTTGAAAGTCAGTATCACGTTCCTCAGATATCTCTCTTGCACCATTGCTTTGCTAACAGTATACCCACTAATAGTGTATGAGCTCCTTCTGGCCTGGATTATTGGAAGAGCTCCCTTACTCGTGGTCTCCCTGATTGTAGGATGAACTTTTCTCTTATTACCTTTAGGTTTTTCTCCCCGTACCCAAATACAATTTTATTAGTCATCTGCTTAAAACTTTCAGTAGCTCCCCATTGCTATAAGAAAAACAATAAATTCCTTCTGTCTTTGATTTATATTGTTTTCTTCTTTATTTTCCCAAGTGTTTTCCCCAACTTCAGTGGCGGGGGCGGGGGGGCTTCTTTTGTGCCTTACTGTTTTGGGGAAGCCATGTGGCCAGAATGGAAGCAGAGGTGGTTTTAGCAAGACTTCTTGGATTTGTATATAAACTGCAGGGTCTCAGATTCAGATCATTTTCTTGGAAGTAATATGGAGAAGGGGATTTGAAAACATAAGCAGAGTGTCTTGGAAAAGCAAAGGGGAGAAGGGAGCTCTCCTCTCAAATGCAACAGACTTACAAATGCAAGAGGAGGGAGAGAATCTGTGAATATTGAGGGGGAGGGTAGTGACCTGGTATATCATCCCAGCAGGGGCTTGTGGAAGTGCTGAGACCCAGGATAAGAGTGACTGTAATGTGACTGGGGATGTGCCATCATATGTTTTAAAGTATTTCCTTCGTGTGTGGCTTTTTGGATGAAGGATCCTATTTCCACATTTTGGGAACACAGGTGAGGTCCTCCATAAAGCTGCACTTTGCCTCTTTTGTTCCACTTCATATGTTCCAACCCCTCAATGTCTTGTCTTCTGCATTACTTATACTTCATCTTCTACTTATACTTCATCTTGGTTATACCCACAGAGGCATTACACTGTAATAGATAAAGGATGAACTTTGGAACCAAACCACTGGGGTTCAGAGCCTAATTCTTTCACTTACAAATGATGGATCTTGAGCAAATTATTATGCCCCTTTGACCAAGCACTTATACTTTCCAGGTCTCCTTTTTCTCCTCGTTAAACTGGAGGTAAACAGTATCTAATAGCATCTACCTGAAAGGGTTGTTGTAAAGATCAGATGTGTTACGTGTCAAGTACTTAGAATAGTAACTGACATATTTAAAATGCTATGTAGCCGTAGATTATTTATTATTATTTTATGAGTGATTTATTATGATAAAAACAACTATTATTCATTTCCATGCCTGTCCTCCCCATTGGTCTATTAAGCTGTCTGAGACCAAAGACCCTGGTATTACTACAAAACCTTCCAAAACAAAACTAAATGATTGCTGAGTGAATAAGTGAATGTTATATGGTCTCTTTTTATCCCCAGCACAGTCCTTTCTAGAGGACTGTATGACTCAGATCATACCTTCAGAAAAGAGAGCCTTCTGTGGTACCTGGGTGGCTCAGTTAGTTAAGCGTCTGCTTTCTGCTCAGGTCATGATCTCAAGGTCCTGGGATGGAGCCCTGTATCAGGTTCTCTGTTCAGTGGAGAGGCTGCTTTTCCCTCTCCCTCTGCCTGCTGCTGCCCCTGCTTGTTCTTTCTCTCTCTCTCTCTCAGATAAATAAATAAAAATCTTAAAAAAAAAAAATCTTCATAGTCTAGAAGACAAACTATTGGGGGCAGAGTGTGTTGTGTTCCCATGTGTGGTGCTGGGAATCTGAGGTGCAACATGACTTGTTAGATGCAAGAGACACCACTGCTTGCCTTCCCTCCAATTACTCACAACTTCTTCCTTTCCACCACATACCTTGTCTTGTTTAATGATCCACCTGCCTCAGTCAGAGCTAGGTGCTGTGGTGGGGTGGAGCATGGGGCAGCAGTAACACAGCCCCAGGCATGGCCACCTTATTCAATAATCCAATTATGATTGCGTCATACCCCCCACTGGGGACTGGATGAGGCGTGGGCCTGTAACTTTTCCTCCTCTTTCCATTGGACATTGTTGTGTAGTAGTCATCTTATGACTATAACAGCTAACATGCTGAATTCAGCAGAATCATTGGCAGAAACCACATACCTGATGACATTTAGTTGATCTTTGGAATTGCATAGTCTGGAGATGATTTTAAGACTTCTATTTATAGGAAAAGATGAATATTCTTTGTTCATGTTCAGTTAGAGGGATTTCTTTTTTGTCTTGTTTTGTACTGTGCAGGGAAAGTCATTATTAACAGCCCACTGGACCTAAGAGGACATATCTGTTGATCAACCAAGAGATTTTTATGTCATTATAAGGAATTATGAGGTTTCTGGCAAGAAGTTGTTGAAATAACTATATTAAAACTAAAATAACAGCTCTGCAATAATTTTCTTTTTTTCCTTAGGGCTGCCTTTTACTGGTTTGTGAGTCAACCATAACTGTTTGCTTCAGGAAAGAATTTAGAATATAGAGAACAAAATTGCTGTTTGAAAAAAGGCTTTCTTCATACATGTATTTGTTTATTTTACCAGAAGCTAGAATTAAATTAATTTTGTCATTTTTAATTTAGTTGCAATTTTTTCCCTTTGATCAAACTTTCTATTAATTTGATACTGAGCAGTAACTGCAATTCCCTTGTCTAATGTTGAGGATGATGAATCACAAAGTAATAAGATATGTAAAGATATTGCTTTTTAGTAGGCACATATTCTAATGTGCAAATAGTTTTTTTTCCTAATACTTAATTTGGTGACTTCAGGTTTCATAGAAAACATAGCTTATAAAAATAACATTTTGTTTTTATTTTTTAAAAATATCCAAGCATTGGATGAGCCTGGGTGGCTCGGTTGGTTAAGCATCTACTCTTTGGCTTGGGTCATTATCTCAGGGTCCTAGGAATGAGTCCTGTGTTGGTCTCCCGGCTCCCCTCTCCCTTTGCCCCTCCCCAACTGTTCATGGACTCATGCTCTCTTTCTCTCAAATTAATAAAGCTGGTCAGAAGCATTGACCTAATGAATTAATAAGTGGGAGATAGAGTCATTCTTAGATTTATCACGTCTGCTTGTCAGGAGAAAGGCTGAGGGAGACAGATGTAACCTAAATTAAGCAGGCTCACTGAGTCTATGTGAGTGACTAAGGTCCACTTTTCCTAGACTATGGGATGGATAGTCTTGACATATGTCTGTTGCATTTTGGAAACAAGATAGGACTGAACTTGTATGTGTGTGGCGGGGGCAGGGTTTAAGTCTGAGGCTAGGAATGGGGGCTGGACATTAGTAAAATTAATTGCTCAATAGCTGAGGAATTTAAAGGCAAAAATTGGAGAAATTTCCATAAAGTAGTATCTCATCAAAATTTTATAGAGATTGAAAAGTTTTGTCACCAGCCTTAGGGTTGCAAAATAAGTCAAGGTCAAAATTAAACACATCTTCAGGAGTACCAGTTTTCGATCTAATTTCTTTTAAATCTTATCTCGGTTCCTCAAAAGAATCATTAGGATATTCAACCCTAAAGATCCCTGCTGTTAACATTTCTCCATTTAAATTATTATAATCACCCTGGTGAAGGAATATGTATTTAATAATGTTCACATGCACTTCATATTGTCCCAACTGAATTAATGACTAATTCTGAGACTCAGGTAGTAGGTAGGCCCTGGGAGAGGTTTTAGAGGCTGTGGCAGACTTCAAAGCACACTTTAACTTTGATGCAGCAGGCTCCAGTCCTACAGGACAGAACTGCCTGTGGCCGTCACCCCCATGTCCCAGTGGAGGGGAGAGGACATTTGCATTCACACCGCGTGTATTTGCTTATGGCTGCGCTTTGGTTCTTAGGTCATTCACTAGCAATCTTAGGAAAGTTGTATAATGGAAGATGAAAGCCGGTCCGAGGGAACCGGGGTGGGGGGGGGGGGGAGAAACACACCAATTAGGCCTCTCCGGGTAGTTACCCTGAGTGGTTTACCCCATTCTTAATGTGCACTTTCACACCAGTGTGGGGGCTAGAAGTTGCCGTTTCTCTTGGTTGGAGGTTAACTTTTGCCACATTTTGATCTCTCTTTTCTAGAGCATTTCGTTTGGCTAAATGTTAAGTAGCTGCTGGCCCTGTTTCCACACTTGCTGAACTGGCGCCCTCTCCGACAGCCCTGTCTCACTTTGATTGGCAGTCACAGGGGACAGGCAGTGTTTCAGGTCAGTGCAGCCGGAGACTGTAAAGCCTGGCGTGGTGACAGTTTATTATTTCTGATGACTAATTACAGCGAGGTTTGTGTTTCATGGGTATTCTGATGGGTGGCTTTGGCAGAGCTATCACCTTACCAAAATACCTCAATACTTCAACCTCTGTGAACCCTTAAAAGATATTACTTTTCTCTGCGGGTTAAGGAAGATAAGGAAGCGGAAAATGTTCATATGGTCAATTTCATGATTTCCTACAGAGAAATTAAGAGGGTTTAGGTGGGAGATGACTGATCTCAAGATTTGAAGGATTAAGGAACAGTCCCAGAGAAGGGTTTACTAGGCATTAGGAGGTGCTTATTTGGAGGAAGTTGGTTGAAAGCATATATCCTAAGAATGTAATGTGATTGTTTTATCTTGATTGAATTAAATATCTCAAATGTTATATGCCTGGAATTTAACATCATCTCAGAGGCTCATAAATTAAACTTATCTCCTTGAACACTGGATTGTTAAAAAAAGAAAGAAAGAAAAGAAAAGAAAAAAGAAAGACCTGTGTCAGACCTACTTAAAAAGAATGGGTACACGCTAACCAGCCCAAATTATGTGTAAGATTTATGTGAGGAAAATGTCTTGAATGAAGCATAACAAATTATCTAATTAGATTAGCAGATTTTTAAAAAATAGATGATTGTAACTGTTTTTGCTGTAGTAACAATTCCAGAATCTTAGTGGCTTATAACAACATTTATTTGTCACTCAAGTTTCATGAAAGCCTTGGGTCCACTATGACACTGCTGGGCTCAGCTGGGTTCCACTGGCCTTGGCAGGCTTAGTAAGACTTGACTGAGTGGGCTTGGTTCCATGTAACTTTCATTCTGGAACTCAGAGTGAAGGGACAGCCATTATCTGGGTCATGCTTTTTTTCACAGCATAGGACAGAAGCTCAGGAAGGTGAAGCCATACCACAAAGGTAAATTTAAAGTTTCTGGGGCTGCCTGGGTTGCTCAGTCATTAAGTGTCTGCCTTCGGCTCAGGTCATGATCCCAGGGTCCTGGGATTGAGCCACACATCGGGCTCCCTGCTCTCTTGGAAGTCTGCTTTACCTCTCTCGCTCCACTGCTTGTGTTCTCTCTCTTGCTGTGTGTCTCTGTCTGTCAAATAAATAAGTAAAATCTTTAAAAAAAAATTATAAATTTTCTGCTTGAAAGTGGTGTCTCATCCATTCATGTTCTATTGCCCAAAGTCATATGACCAAGCCCAGAGCCAATGAGGTAGCCATGCATATTCCAAGTAAGAGGAACCATGATAAGGTCAAGGATGAAACAAATAATTGTAAATATCATCTATCACCATAATGATCCAAGATTTTAAAGTAGCAAAAGTCAATCTTAGAAATTAAACAACAAAAGGAAAATCTGAGGTCAATAATAGAAGTGAGATAGCTGTGAGTGAAGTTTATTTAGTTTGTAAATTCTGAGAAACATTTATGTTCCCTAGAAGATACTGGATTGATGAAGAAACTCTCCACTTAGTATTTGGCAAGTCCTTGACATATATCTTCTGCCCTGCACCTACCAGAGTTGTAGTAAAGAACAGTTTGGACAATAATAATCATAATTTGCTCACCACTTATTCATAGTTAGCCTTTTGCTAAAATCCATGAATCTCATGAAACCATCCATGGGTTCTCTTTCTACATGGAATTCAGGTTAAGAAAACCTTATTTTGTGGTTCTGTTTCCTAAGGTTTTAGATATGATTGAGCACTCAGATGATTTCCGTATTTCTTAATAAACTGTGTTCAGTATGTAGGCATTTGTCCTGAGCCTTGCCCCTCCTGGGTCCAATGGCTCTAACAGCTCTAAGTATCCTAGCATCGCATAACATGCAGAGGGCAGAAGAAAGTCCTTCCCTCCCTCCGCCCTCTCTCCTCCCTCCTTTTCTCCCTCCCTCCCTCTCTTTCTCTCTCTCCCTCCCTCCCTTCCTCCCCTACCTTCCTACCTTCCTTCCTTCTTCTCTTTCTTTCTTTCCTCTTTTTTAAGAGGAAGACATTTGCCAAAAGTCTCTGTCAGACTCTTTCTCATCACTAGCCACAATGCTGTCATAACACAAACCATTGGTGAGGGTTAAGGAAACATCCTGATTGGTACCTGTGCTAATATAATGTAGCCATTAGTTATATGTGGCTATTTAAATTTAAATTTAAATTTAATACAGTTAAATACAGCTAAAAATTCAGGACATCATTTGCCTTAGGCACAATTCATAGTCACACCTACCTGGTCAGTGGCTACCAATTCGAATAGTGCACATTGTAAGTCATGGCTGTCATCGCAGGAATTTCTATTATGTAGTTCTGGTTTAGAGAAACCAAGATTCACATCTTAGAGCCCAGAAGGGACCTAGCCTTCCTTGAAACATGTGACCTTTAACCCGAACAGAATTATGGTTCTTTTGGAAGAATCAAGGGAGCAGAGGGGTGCATATTAGGTGAAAAAAACCGCAGCTGCTAAAATGCCTGTGTGGTGAGAGAGCATGTGTGAGATGACTTGAGGGGCTAGAAGCAATGGGTTTTGTGGACGGATGCAGTGAGGGGAAAAAGAGAAAGAATTCCAGGATGGCAATAATTTTCTGACTTGGAAAACTTGATAAATGCTGGTCCCATTCACGGAGAAAAGGAACAGAAGGAGTGGTGTTGGAGGGAAACAATAGATTTCAGTCACACAGAATGCAAGGATACCTGTGGGAGAGGATGGTGAAGACTTACGTATGCAGTTGACAATCCAGGAATACAGTCGTTTGGGTTATCAGCAGTGTGAGAATATCTGTGGCTCTACTGAAACCTACAGCAGCATAAAATGAGGCACTGAAGGTGATCTGATTTAAGATTAAGTGGTTCTTCCTAATGTGAATGTAAATATAGGGAGAGAGGGTGCATGGCTGGCTCAGTCATTGATCTTGGGGTCGTGAGTTCAAGCCCTACATTGGGAGTAGAGTTAACTTAGACCACTTTTTAAATAAATAAATCGATATGGGGAAAAGAAAGTAGAATAGTAACAGATTATTTTGGTAAGAGCCAGTATTAAGTGGTAGAGAGGTAAATAGTGCTTACTATTCCAGAACAACACTTGTTTTCTACTGAGGCCAGAAGTACAGATGTTCTTCAATGTATAATGAGATTGTGTTCCCATAAAATCACTGTAAATTGAAAATATCAGAAGTCAAAAATGCATTTAATGAACCTAACCTATTGAATGCCATAGCTTAGTCTAGCTTACCTTAAATGTGCTTAATACACTTACATTAGCTTGGGCAACGTAATCATTGCACGAAATCCTCTAAAACAAGCCTGTTTTATAATGAACTGTTCAATTTCTCATGCAATTTATTGAATGCTGGACTGAATGTGAGAAATAGAACCATTGTAAAGGTACAGAATGGTTGTAAGTGTATCTGTTACTTATCTTCAGTGTCATGTGACTAACTGGGAGCTGTGGCTCGCTGCCCTTGCCCTCCTTCACAGGAGACGAGAGGATGGTACCATATATTGATAACCCAGGAAAAGATCCAAATTCAAAATTTGAAGTATAGTCTACTGAATGCCTATCACTTTTGTACCATAGTGAAGTAGAAAAATAGAACCATTGTGTCTGTATTTTCTCTGATTAAGTAGAGGTATCACAAATTATAGTAGACTAAAAAACATTTAATCATATGTTTGTTCCATTTGTGTATGACACAATTGTATATTAAATATGATTCACAATAACATATATTTGTTTTCAAACTAAATGTATGTCATCTTATAGACTGGTTGAGCACTCAGGTTATTTGCTAGAATGGTTTTGCTAGAACGGTTTTGCTCAAAATATTAAAAAGATTAAGGGAGCAGCTCCTCCAGTTTGCCATTGAAATTGTCCTAAAAGACAGAAATAAGAATTAGCATCATGAAATGTGAAGAATATGGGATCTTCGGTTATGAGGAAGGGTGCCACAATTTCCCCTCCCTGAAGGCAGAATGAAAAGGAAAATGTAGCCAAAGAGTATCTTTGCATTGATATCCAATATGCATCCTGCTCACAGATTAACGGGGGAGGTCAAGTAGGAGGATCAAAGAACGTCTCTTCCTTTCCTACAATTCCTCATTTCCCTCTCAACATAGTACAGGATATACGCTTTCTGAGAAAACCAAGAATGTCGTTTCCGGCTGTGCCCTTCAAATTTCTCTGTAGATCATGTACTGCTGTCTAATCCATCCGTATGTGTGTGTATACACTAAACAAAAACTAATATGGCTCCTAGAAAACTTACTGGTAAGCAAAACGCTATTTGAAAATTCAGGACTTTATACTATAAAGGCACTTGAGATATGAAATACATATGTATATTGTGGAAGCATGTGTATGATATGAACTTATGCATATGTATACACCATACATGGGTGCATATGTACCATATAACGTGTGCACACTGTCTATTACAAACGCATGCACACATTGTAGATACATGTGTGGACACATAAATGGATATTTATTGTCTGTCTCCCCTGTGAGCATGTAAACCCCATGATAGCAAGAACCTTGTTTGTATTTATGCTGAGAAGTAAAAAGTAAAAGATTCATAATTGGCTAAATAGGTGCAGACATTTTCAAAGATTTGTCTTCAACATATTTGTTTTTCTTCTCAGTTCGTCTGGTAATACGCATAAGAAAAGATGTATTATTTCCTGATTACTTCTGCAAGTGCATAGTATGACCTTCCTGTATTACAACAGAGAGACCCATGATTCTGACAGCGTCGTGCAGTTGCAGTTTGTTTGAAAGGTTGACAAACACCAACACCAACTCTGAGAAAGGCTATTGGCAGATTAAGTGCTATTCGAAAACTCAGGACTTGATATTAGAAAGACACTTTAAATACAGGCCAAAGGGATTTTATGGTTATTCTGGGAGGTTTTGTGAAATGATGGACTTTCCTCAGGTTCTTAATACAAAGCATATTTGACAGTCTTCTTCTATAAGCTAATTTATTTTTATTTCCTTAATCACAGAAGATAGTGTGCCCATAACAAAAATGTTTTTATTTAGCTCTTTTATCCATGGAATAAGTAATAGATATAAAAATTATTAAGTGGAAATTTAGATCTCACAAGTTAATGCAAGAGATAGCTAGTACAATTGTGGTTAGGGAAACACCACCAAATACGTAAATTATGCTCATTACCCATCCTCAAATAAAAGTGGGGAAATCACAGGAAAACAGGGCATATATGTTTGCATGTGAATACTGCATATAGGAAGGTAAATAAGCAAGTGTGAATGGAATGGGGAGAACTAAGGTGTAAGGCTAATACAGAATTGTGTTGAGTTGAAAAGACAAACCCCACCTCCGAAGTCACCAAATTGTGAGCGTCCTCCATTCACTGCCTCTTGAGAATTAGATTGACATCTTAAAATAAGAAATCTTTGCTTCATCTCTGTTCCATATGCGTTTAATATTCTTTTTGACTTTTTTTGCTTTCTATCTGTTCATGTTTAGGCAACATGAATTGAGGAAATGATAAAAAGTTAAAAGCAAGTATTTCAAATCAAGCAAACATTTGAACTTACTAATTTATTGACCATTTTTAGATAGGTGTGTGTTTGTGTTTGTGTGTGTGTGAGAGAGAGAGAAAGAGAGAGTACATGGAAGAGTTGGTTTGTGTGCATTTAAGGCATAACTGAAAATGAGTATCTTTCATAAGTGCTTATGAAAAGATGTTTCTAGATAAGAGATCTTCGTGTGGCAAATTATGCAGCAGTCATAGATCGATACAAGTGTCTTCACAAACTTTTTATGAGGATAACAACTCAGAGAAGGGAATAGGTTTGATATTTTCTGTATAAAATGTACTAAACCTATTTTTCTTTGTACATTCAAATCAATATTATTTATGGATAGTTCCCAACCGCATATAAAAAGTATCTAAATCTGTATGAAAGTTATATAGCCTTCTGTAACTTAAAAAGGATGTTTGGAAACGGAATGGTGGTATATTCCAGAGTAATAAAACTGAACCTTTAATAATGAGAACAAAGCAATTTCAACAGTTAATAAATTAAAGGTACAAGATCAGTCATATGAATTAATCTAATAGAATTTGAAAAGTAAAATACCTATTTTTGATCAGACATTGGGGGAAGTAAACAATAAGATCTAATCAAGTCTTCACTTGCTGGGGGAAGTAAACAATAAGATCTAATCAAGTCTTCACTTGCTGTTGAGTGCTCTGGTCAGATTTCAGTGTGAGGGTTCAGTGGCTCCATGATCGGGAGGTCGGGAAAGGGGGAGGAGCGTGGTTGGCAGGGTATATGAATGGTGGGAAGTTGTCCACATAAAAAGGTTAGTGGGAAGACAGTTCTTTTCCGGAAATAAAAAAGCAAGTGGTGGGGATTCCTCTTGTCCCAATCAAGTTGACCACAGAAAAATTAGAATGAACATGATTTTCAAGAAGGGCAATTGCTGGCAGCCTTTCCAAAGGAAAGATGTTTCTTTTCCAGGAGAGCTGTAGATCTTAAACAGATGATTCTAATCGTCTGGATTTTTAAAATTAAAAATTTTGTATGTTTCAGGTGACTTTTTATATATTAAACTTTGGTCAGTGGGGTGGCTATTTGTGAGTAGCGTCGTGAGCGTTTTTATATCTGTGTTTTTTGTGCATTGCAGACAGGTACCAACATTCCAGAATTTCCCAGTGAAAGCCTCTGCTTCCCTCCCTGCCAAAACAGTCTTTGTTAGCTTGCACTCTCTCTTCTACTTTCACTGATCCGTGAGCCAATACAAAGTCGCAGCTACTGCTTTTTACAACATATGTCTGTGAAGGTCTCTCACTGCACATGTCAAGACAGCGCTCTTGAGCATATGTGAGTTATTTATCATCAAACAGATTTCATAGTAACAGGTGCATCCACGGGACCCAAATGTATAAAAAAGACTAATTTCCTTTCTCCTCCTAAAAGACAGTGACTAAAAGTGATAAGATAATGGCTGGAATCCTAGACAACTAAAAGCTTCCAGCAGATGTAGCTCTTGAAGCTTTTACGAAACACTGGAGAAGCGTTATGCAATCATTGCCGGCAAATCATTGCTGGCAAATGGGGGCGGGGCGACTGAAGATGTTAATAAACTCATGCTCCTGTCTTAGAACAATGGAATGTTTAGACGTGACAGCACCCTTCGAAGTGCTCTCATCCAACCTCCTCATTTATGAGGCCAAAAATAGGATGGATGGTTTGCATAAACTCAGAAGTTGTTCCTACAGAAACCAGGTGTTAATGACAACTAGCTCAGGGTTCTCTGATCCCGACACCATTCCTTCCAGCTTTCTCTTAGCCTTAGCAGACATCTCATTGTTTTGATGCCTTAACTGAGTACTTTTAAATTTAGCTTTTTCTACCCACTAGCCCTATTTATTACTCCCCGTTTTCTTACTCTCGATTCGTGAAATACTCTTTGTGCTTGTCTGAAAAAATGTTCAGGGCACTACAAGGAATGATTCAAGAAGAATATTATCAAGCAGAAATTCTGTGCTGTGCGTGTCACACCTGCAGTGTAATAGTACTTCCTCCTGGCAGCATCCGTATGATCACTTGACACAGAATTAAAAATTAGCACCTCTAAGAGAGGGGCTGGGCAGCCCACCCCCCACCCCGGCTCCTGTCACCGGTGGCTGAGCTCAAGAACACTCGCTCACGGTGAGTGCAAAAATCAGCTCTGAACCTGGCCACTCTGCTGTGTTGGGTCACTTGCTCAGACTGTGCATGACAAATCCTCAAATGCGTTTGGTGACATTTAGAGAGCACTGTGGACTCTGCCAATATGCCAAGCAACCAGAGTGTGCGTGACAAATTATGAAACACACACTGTGAAAATTATGGACCCTGTCACGGTGCCAATCTGCTGCTGAAAACCTACTGCTGCTAGAAGTAATGTTGGCACAAATTTGTTGCTAAATTCAGTCGTATTTCTAATTCAGTAATGGATTGATCCTAATAGTGAGTTGCTGTACCTGTTTAGGTTTCAGACAAGTACTGTGGGGGCTAATGACCTCATCTGCTATTATAGGTTCAGAGAAGACAAATACTTTTCTGCCACTCTTCTCTGTTGATGGCTTCTATCTGCCTCTCTGCATCACAGGGACAAAACACAAGGTTTACCCACGGCCTTCAAATCTTGGTTCCCTCGAGGATTTTTCAGTTGTAGACCAGTATATGATAAGAGCAATTTCCACGTCTAAAAAAAGGGGGGGGTATTATTTATATCCTCACTGCATCTTAGCTCAGACAATACAATCTCCACCTCCAAGATACTTGCCTGGAAAGCCAAGAGCAGCAGGAGATTATGAGCTGTGGTGCGTATGGGCAGCTCTAACGAGCTCCACTGGAGAACGGACAGTTAGAACCTTGACCAAGTTAGTGTTGTCACTAAGCATGTCATTGCATAAGGTCATTAATGAAATGCATTAGGAAAGCTACTTCACAAACACTAACAACAAAATTTCAGCAATCCACTGAAAGTGTAAGAATATTATAGCTAGATATTCATAAAAATATGGCCAAGGGCATAGTCCCACAGTCTGATAGAAATCAAGCTCATGATTTCTATCTTGAGACTGCGTACAATCTAGAAAGATTGATAAAGATAATCAATCTTTATTGATTAATATGCAAATAATGTAATAATATTTAAATATGAAATACAACTAGTATGATATTAAGTTTTCCTTAACAGAGCTGAGAGGTGAAACTTTTCTTCTATGCATTTCCTTTTATCTTTATAATTGCAATTTAATTTCCTTACTTTTGTTTGGATTAGTCCACATTTTATATATAGGGAACATGGAATTTGTACAGTAATATGATGGTTTCTTTTCTAGATGTCATATTTTTACAGTTATCTTTGGTAAAACAGACTCCAAATCATGTTGAGTATTAGATGAATTAAAATAATAATCATGACATTTACTCTTATCACACTGAATAAAAAAGTTAATAGTGATTCCCAAAGCAAACCTATTTATATCAGATTTATTATAGTACATATGTGTCCCTTCCTTTTTTTTTTTTTTAATTTTCTTGGATTTAGATCATCAGCTGTATGTAGCTATTACGTTTGCTTATGGAATCTACCTATAATTTAGAATTGCATTAATTCTGTGTAGATTATTAAAAAATAATTATGGTCAAACTCTGTATTTTTTCCCTGTTGAATTGACTTTTGTGTGGAGCTTTTCCCATATAAATCATGGGACCTCAGAAAGTACCTTAACATTTTAGCCAGTTTTAGCATAAAAAAATAAAGGCCCTGATCTAAAAGATATTTGGCAAAATCTAATAATTCCTGGATCTGAAGCTACCACCATATGGATATGGCTCATTGTGAATAATATGAAAGAAAACAACAAAAAAGAGGGATGGAAGGAGAAGTCTTTCCAGGACTTTCCCTGCATGGGATGCGCTGAGGCTCTGAGTTTTAGCTTCTGTCAATACCAGACGTCTTGTGAATGAAGCCAAGATCTGCCCTGTGACTTAGTGCTCCTTCCTCCAATGAAAAGAGAAGTTGACAAGGCAGCTACTGGCTAGTCTCTCCCAGACTTCAAGGAGTCTGCCTCAACTGTCAGTTATTAACTCTTCCTTCAAATGATACGGAGGGGGAATTCTAAAAATTGAAGAAGGCTAGAACAAGGATTTAAAATAATCACAAATCTTTCATCTAGGAAATAGTGATAGAAATAGTGAAGTGGTTGTGTAGTCCGAGTCTGAACTTTAATCTTTAATTCTCCAAAGTATGAGAGCAGGTTTTTTTTTCTTTTTCTTTTTGGCCAAAAAAAGAGTTTAGGAGGCTGGCCAGTGCCAAGTGGAAAAATGGCAGCACTCCCTCCATCTATGTCTCTGATTATAAAACAGCAGGAGACATCATTAGGGTGGCATACACGTTCTGCTTTGGGGCATATGTCAGGTTCAATACTGGGAACAGATTTAAGCTTTGCCAAGGATGCCAAGTACTTCTTCCTGTGACTTCTCCAGCAGCGAGACGCTGGGCTTATGCTGCTGGCAGTTTTGCAGGGAACTGTGGTGGTGAGTGACACAGATGGTGTGGAGGGTCTGACATTGCATATTATTTACCAATCAGAAAATGACTCACTTCTTTTATGCACAAATTATAAAGGGCCACCTGTACCAACGTGTGCCGCCTGTTTGTGGGCAACAGCAGGAAGAAGACATGCATCCATGTAAAAGATAAAACTCTTGTTCTTTGTTATATATTTTTGTAGTTTTGACACTACCTTTATTCAGATTCAGCTTGTGAGAATTTAATAATACCCCTCCTCCCCTTAAGTCTCTGTCTCATGCCATTTGTACAGAGAGAATTCAATGTTCAGCTTACCATCTTGGATCCAATTTCTTAGACAAAGTTCCTGAAATAGCAGAAGGCTATTTTATAAGGTGATTTCCTTGTCTACCCTAAAATATAGCATTCAAGAAAGTTCCTGTGTGTCATTCAGACATTTCTGAGTGTGCTGCAGATATTTCAGAAATATCCTGATTTTTATCCTAATTATTTAAAGATTTAATGCTATCCTCTTGGCATTAAAAATAAGAAATAGGAAAAATATTAAAAAATAAGAAAACCGGCATTTCTTGAACACCTGTGTTAGATACTTTATAGATACTGTCTAATGTAATCTTCTCAATAACTCTGTAAGGCAGGTAGTAATATTCCTCTATACAGATTAAGAATTTGAGATTTTAAATAAAAATTAAAATTAAGAGAGAATTTAAATAAAATTTCAGGTCTACACAGCTAGTATATGGTAAAGAAAAGATTCCAACTCAGTATGTGATTCTAAATCCTGTTCTATTTTCACAAAGACTGATTGTGTGCATTCTCTTAAAAGGGCTATCCCTTTTTTTTTAAGTTTTAAAATTCGTTTATTTGAGAGAGAGAGAGAGAGAGAGAGAGAATCTGACGCAGACTCCATGAGACTCGATTCCATGACCACGAGCTCATGACCTGAGCTGAAACCCAAAGTCAGATGCTCAACTGACTGAGCTACCCAAGTGGGTATCCCAAAAGGGCTATCTTATTCTATATCTTTATTAGACTGTTGGACTAATTTTTGTATTTTTGTTTTTTTAAAATGAAAATATCTTTATATATCTTTATGTACCTGTCTATTATAAAATATTACATATAAAGAAATATGTAAGGGGCGTCTGGGTGGCTCAGTAGGTTAAAGCCTCTGCCTTCGGCTCAGGTCATGATCCCAGGGTTCTCTGCTCTACAGAGAGCCTGCTTCCTCCTCTCTCTCTGACTGTCCTCCTGCCTACTTGTGATCTCTGTCTGTCAAATAAATAAATAAAATCTTTAAAAAAAATATGTAAAAAGTGAAAAATCCCTTTGTTATGCAATTTAACCCTTCCTGTCACCAACCTTCTTCCTACCTCTAAGAATTAGCTACCGTTAGGCTTGGAAAATATGTATATTCCAAAATTATTAATGCGTATACATGAATATATCCTAAATGAAATACATGCTATTTTTAAAACTATTCACTAAATAGTATATTTTGGGTATATAGATTTTGACCTAGCTCATTCCCTTTTTCTTACGACAATCTATAGTATCCCATATTAAGGATGGAGGGATATTTCCTATTGTTATGTCTTCAAGTTTATTAATCTTATGAATTTACCTATACTGTTATTTATATTCAGTGTACTTTTCATATCAGACTTTATAGGTTCATCTCGAGAAGTTTAATATTAGTGCTATTTATATCTTCCATGTCCCTATATAAGTTCTAGAATATATCAAATAAGATTCTAGTGACTTCTGATTTTCTTGTTTCCTAATTCTTACATGTGTGTCAGTTCTGTTTCAGCTAACTGATTGTTCTCATTATGAATTGTGTTTCCCTGCTTCCTTATATGCCTGGTAATACTTGGTTAGATGGCAGACATTATTCATTTCATTTTGTGGAGTGCTAAACATTTTTGTATTCCTAAATATTCTGGAGTGCAGCTAAGTTTCTGGGAGGGTGTTTGATCCTTTCAAGTCTTACCTCTATGGTTTCTTAGGCAGTTAGTTGCAGAGCAGAGCTCGGTCAAGGGCTAATGATTTCCCATTTCTGGGGTAAAATAAGATTTCAGAGAATACTCAACCCTCCATGAATTATGAGTTATTTTAGTCTGGACAGTGGGAAAAGGCACACTTCTTGAACCTGTGTGATATCTGGTCACCAGACCTTCTTATGAGTTGTTTTTTTCCAGCCTTGAGTATTTTCTTCACGCACGTTCAATGATCAATATTCTACTGGAGACTCAAAAGGGACTTTGCAGATCTCTTGATTCTTGGCTTTCTCTGTGTACAGTCCTCTTCTGTCCAGCACTCTAGAAAGTTCTAGTTGCTTTGGTCTCCCTAAATAGCTTCAGTTTCTCAGTGCAAGGAATCTACCTTGCCCCTCTCATCATTGCAACCTGGAATCTCTCTTAGGGTAGTGAGCTAGGGATAAGGTGGAATTCTTTTCTTGTGTCTTAGGGATCGATCACTGTCCCTCATTTCCTCATGTCTATTACCTTGGAAGCTGTTGACTCATATATTTTGATACTTTTTTTTCCTCCCAGTTATTTCACAGGAGGCTATATCCAGTTCTTGCTTTTCTAATTTGGCCAGAAGTGGAATTCATGCAATTTTCTTCTAAAATTTAATGTCAGATTGTATTGAGCTCTTCTGAAATCCTTCTTGTGGCTAATTTGTCCTTAACGTATACTCCAAATTCATTACTGCCACAAAACCATGTATAATTTGGCTCCTGTCTGCTTTCTGGCTTTATAATCCCATTCTTCCAGGAAATTTGTATATGTGGTAGAGGTAAAATCCTCTTCCTCTTCTCTTTCTTCAAAACGAGGAATATAATAGTTTTATATACATTGTTCATCAGTTTGCCTTTTTAAATTTACATATCCTATAGGTATTTATATTTCAGTACATAAAAATCTACCTTTTCTTTTTAATGACTGCATTTTATTTCATGGAAGAAAATATAATTGGCTAAATTCTAATATGTTATGATGTACCCTTTCAATCCACACAGACCACTATGGCCTTATCCTGACTTAGGATTTTATTAAAAACCCTCAGTTGTACAACTAGGAGCATCACAGAAGTTCTATTTTTTGGCCCCCTGAACATAGTGTCAGCTATTGCAAATAAGGTGGAATTTTTGTTTGTTCCAATTTCAAAGTATTACATAAAGACAAGAGTCTGACTTTCTTACTCCAAATTTCTATATGAACAACAGTTACTGCCTCTTAGAAGGAGTACATCCAAGAGACTATCCCTTTTGGAAATTCCTCTCTAAGAGCTATGCATGCTGTTTGTCCCAGCACCTCTGTTTCCATATTACTGCATGTGAATCCACAGTAGTTTAGAGAAAGGGGGATGGGGCTGGCTTCTGAAGAGTTGAGGCAACACCTTCATAAAAAAGTGACCCACAAACTTTAGGTATCATATATATATTTCCTGTTATATATAAAAATACATTATGTTTATCCTGTATATGTAATTTAAACTGACAGTATCAATTTTACAGATTATCAATTATTTTCTGAGAAATTCAGAACTAATGCTTCAGCAAATAAAATGACTTTTTAAAATATTTGCAATATATATTTTTCTTTTGACCTGTTATTATTGGGAAAGAATACATTGAGACTCACTCACCTTTGTTTCCTTAGGGGCTGTTAGAGTGTTTGAATTCACAATAACTCTGAAATGTTATTTGTTAAAAGAATGGGTTAAAAAAAACCAGTTTTAATAGGGAGGTTTACTAACAAAATTAGCAGTATATGCTAAATGCCCATCTTTAATGAGCTCATCATAATTTTAGATTCTTACATAATGATACTTATATCAAAACAATGAAGTCATTTATTAGAATATGAGCCTTGTGACAAAGATAAGCTCTCTGAGGACAGGAATATTTCATTTTGCTCACCACTATATCTGTACCACTGATAATAGTGAATGATGTATAGTAGGTATTCAATAAATATTTGATAAATTAATAATTTTGAAAATTGTTTAAAAAATATTTTATTTAATTATATCAGGTAAAAAGTCCACTCACCAAATGTAATTAGGATTTAATGTTGCTGTATATACAATGAAATCTTTTTTGTAAAAGAAACTTGAATATAAATTTTGTATTATTCTGTCATATATTTAAAATGATTATTCTGTTATATAGTTATAACGGCTATATATTCTAGAGGCAGATAAACTTCACCTCAAGTATTAGAAATAATTGTTGTCTTCTGTTACTCTTTCTTTTTTATCTTTTAATTTTTTTCATTTTCTTTAATTTTTTTTTTTTAAAGTTTTGAGAGAGAAAGAGAGCAGGATGGAGGGGCAGTGGGAGAGGAGGAGAGAACCTAAAACAGGTTCCATACTGGGCATGGAGCCCAGTGTGGGGCTTGATCACATAACCCTGACTTCATGACCTGAGCCAAAATCAAGAGTTGGATGCTGAGTCAACTGAGCCTCCTAGGCACCCTTATTTTTTTTTTTTTCTTTTTTAGAACCGATATGATTGTGGTAGGTTGAAGCCACTCAAGCACTAGGCATGGGTTATTTATTATTGACTCCAACCAATTAACAATGTCAGATTCTAGCCAAAGTGACATCCCCTTCTCGACCCCAAAAATAGACCTAAAACCCACAGGGCAGTGAGAAACAAGAAGAACTTTATAGAGAATCCTGGGAAGGAGAAACTTTCCACTCTTTTCAGAGATTGCTATGAGATTTTTTTTTTTTCTTCCCTGGATAGTATTGCAAGACATGGAGTTACGATGTATGGTATTATTATTATAGCAATTTTAATTCTAGTCAGAGGGCACACCTAGAACTTTTGGGGAGGGCATCTTACAGAACCTGTAGATAAGACAAAGTTAGGAAAAGCAGTATGAATACTTAGAGAATTTGATCTGTGGTAACATTGCTGAACTATGAGGTCAGGCATGATATAAGACTTGTGCGACCTCTAAAATTTTACTCTTGTAAATCAACAGAAATTGAGCCTTAAATCCAGTTTATCTGTCTTTATGACATAAAAAACACTAAATACTACAAGTGAAAAATGCTTTCTCCTGTATTGCCAGATGCGGTTTTATAATATCTTTGGAAAATATAATATCATATGTAAATAAGGAATTCAGAGGTAATTATTTTGATCTAGTTTTTATTTGAGTCTGTCTTCTGGATTTCATTTTACAGTAACATGCTTCAAAACTCATCTGTAGAAATCCGTAATAGTAGGTAAAATTTAGTGTTGAGTGATTTGTTATTAGAGGATATAAAATTTGAAACTGTAATTTCACCCATTTATTTGTGTGCTGATTTTACAGACTGTGGCAACATATGTATTAAATTATGCTTCAGGGTGAGTAAAAATAGCAGTTTAAAATAATTTTCGAGCCTATATTTACAATAAGTTGACCACTTAACTATGTTCACCAGTGAGGTTTGTGGAATTATTTATCTTAATTTTCAACTCTAAGTCACATGTTAACCTTGAAGATTTATTGAGAAAATCCTAAAGGAATTATTTGCTCAAGATTAAAGGATATTTCTATTTATTATTAATAATTATTGAAGATAAAAAACTTTGAAGAATCAAGAAAGAAATCTTGTGGTAAAAAGTGAAAAATTAGCAATCATCCATATTTTGAAGCTCTGGAGAAAGAGAAACCATAAAACAGCAAGGCAGTTAACTTATCCATGTAGAAACTCATCCCAATTCTAAGCACATATTTATAATACTATAATCATGTTTCAGTCTGAGGTCTCAGGAAGGAAAGAAATACACAAAACACCTAATGGAACTATTTACTATTGGTTTCATTTTTTCCTAGAGCAGAAGCATATTTTATTAATTTATACCACACCTGTGGCCATACAAACTTCAAATTGGGCAGATATCATTTAAAGTTATTGACAGGTATTTGGCAAAACATCCTTATTTTAACTTTCTTTAACATAGTACTGTAGTGTGTTCTCTCAAGTTAATGTCAGTAAGTCTTTTTTTTTTTAAAGATTTCATTTATTTATTTGACAGAGAGATCACAAATAGGCAGAGAGACAGACAGAGAGAGAGATGAGGAGAAGCAGGCTCCCTGCCGAGCAGAGAGCCCCATGCGGGACTCGATCCCAGGCCCCTGGGATCATGACCCGAGCCGAAGGCAGAGGCCCAACCCACTGAGCCACCCAGGCACCCCAATGTCAGTAAGTCTTAATGGCTAAGATTTAAATATAAGGTTTTCAGATAAATTGGGAATATTCCAGTCAATTTCTTGCATAGTAGAATGCAGTAAAATCTCATTCAGCAGGATACTATATAGGTCAGGTTTATTCATCA
Organism: Mustela nigripes; assembly: GCF_022355385.1. Lineage (NCBI taxonomy): Eukaryota > Metazoa > Chordata > Mammalia > Carnivora > Mustelidae > Mustela > Mustela nigripes. The sequence goes on from NC_081558.1 coordinate 187,965,935, forward strand.
GCAGCTGTAAGTGGAGGGTGGTACTATTTCTGCCTTTGGAGAGACAGAAAGCTTAGAGGAGTGACAGTATTATAGAAAGCATCTAAAGTTAGTAATTTGAAAGCCAACATTTGAATAGAGAATTAAGATCATCTACTACATTTATAAATTTCTTATATTGCCTCTTAAACTGAATTAATATATTAGCAGAGATTTTTAAAGCAGTACTATTTTTACATTTATTTAAAATATTAACATAGAATGAAACTGAAATTTTTGGCATATATTCCCATGAAATGTAGTACATGTATAGATTTGTGTAATCACTACTCAGTCTGGATACAGAGAATTTCCATCATCCTCCAGAACTCTCCTGTACTGTCCCTTTGTAGTTATACCCTCCCCATCCCCAACCTCTGGCAACCACTAATCTAGTCATCTCTGTGGTTTTGTCTCTTGAGAATGCCATGTAAATGGAATCATACAGGCACCTACTTTATTTCTGCTCTATCTGCATAATTTCCTTTCTTATGCTTTCTTTAAATTTATTTTCTTCTATTGCTAGTTCCTTGAACTGGAAGCTTAGGACATTAATTTAAGATGTTTCTTCTTTTGTGCTACAAGGATCTAATTTTAAAAAGCATTTCCCTATAGAGTTTCCCTAAAAGTTCCCTAAAAAGTGTTTAGCCACAACCTACCCATGTAGATGTGTCATATTTCAGTTTTTTTTCAGTTCAAAGTGTTTTCTAATTTCCCTTGAAACTTCCTCTTCTATCTATAGAACATTTAGAAGTGTGTGTGCTTTTTTAATTTCTATGATTTTTTTTTGTTATCGATTTCAAGTTCATTTCCACTTTGACTTAAGAACATACTTTGTATGATATAAATTCTTATAGATTTTTAAAGTTTATGTTCCAGGATATGATCTATTATGAATGTTCCATGTATACTGGAAAATAAATGTATTTTCCATTCATGGAGCTGGAACAGGAGGCTTCTCCTAATACTCTGTACTGAAGCCTATGTCTGGGATTTTTTGCTGCCTTGAGTTCAACCGTGAAGATACTGAAGTGGGGAAAAAGAGGGCAGATTCAGTACTGTTTGGTGGTGCTTTAATTCCCTTCTACTGTAGTTTGCTTGCTATTATTTACTTTTCAGAGTCCCCAGATGCCTGCTTCACGCATTCTCTCCAGCTGCAGTCATCAGGGGAGAGAATGTGGAGGATGGTCTTACTTTGTCTTACCTAGTAAGACAGTTACTGAGCTAAATTTTTTATTATCTAATTCAGCACTTCAGAAATCACACATGCCTAATTTTATTTTGCTTTTCACACATGCCTAATTTTAGGTAAAATCCTTTGCAGAAAGGATTTGTATCCTTTGTAGAAAGTGGTCATTCACAAATATTTTTTTGGCACCTTCTGGGTACTGGCACTGTTCTAGGTATTGAGGATGTATCAGTGGACAAAACGCCAAAAAATCCTTGCCTATGCTGAGTTTACATTCTGGTGGGCGGAGATAGATAGCAGATGACTAAAAATATGTACTGTGTCAGGTGGTAGTAGTGCAGTACAGAAAAATAAGGTGAAGGTGGATGGTTTGAAGTGCTGTGGAAAGAGTTACTGCAGTTTTCAAAAGGATTATGAAGGGGGCCTGAGTGGCTGAGTTCTTTAAATGTCCAGACTCTTGGTTTTGGCTCAGGTCAAGATCTTGGGACCATAGAATTGGGCCCCACCTTGGGCTTCCTGCTGGCTGGAGAGTCTGCTTGAGATGCTCTCCCCCTTTCTCTCCCTCCCCGTCTCCTTCCCCTGCCACATCTTCAATCTCAATCTCTCTCTCTCTCTCAAATAAGTAAAGAAATAAAAATCTTAAAAAATAAAAGAAAGGATTATGAAGAAAGGTATCACCAAGAAGGCAAGGGATATTTGAATGTGGACAGAGATTTTACTATTTATGAACATTGTGATCACCATCTTTGAAAACTGATTTTGAAATGGATGAAGTTGAAATTTATATACATTTTATATAATTATCGCTCTAACTGAAAGTTGTAGTTATCTCAGTCATGGATGCTTCAGTTTTGGTATAGTTAAATTATTTCTGACTAAATATGTAAAATGTAAAGCCATCATGATATGTTATTAAATTATTAGAGTTATATGCCAAACTCATCAATTTTAAACTTAAGTCAGAGTAAAGTAATTTTGATCATGTGTAAAACAAAATTGAGTTGGCCATAAAAGATCCTATGCAACACAGGCTTGTCTCTGCTAGACTAGTAGACTTTTGTGAGTTGACATGGGAGAGTCCTTTTTTTTTTCTCTAAATCAATCCGGTAGTTTTCATTTAAGATTTGAGATTGGTTTGTCCACACCAATTACTGTGGGGGTGGAAATCATCAAATCAAATCTGTGGTAAAGTTTTAAATAGCCTCTCTGTTTTCGGATGCTAAAGCACAGCTCTGATGTTGTTCCTGTCACCTCCAAGCGCAGTCTTTAATTGCTTGTGTATATTTACCCTTTGCCAGGAGACTTAAGAGCAATGTGAGCAATGCTGGGGCAAAGTCAGTTGCCACTGACTCAGGTAAGAGTCCATGTCCAGCTGTTGCCCTCTGCAGTTGCCGGGTAATTCTAATGGACTCCCTGGGGAATCTCAGCTTGAGCCCGGGAGGGCCCAATTCAGCTTTGAGCTGTGAGTGAGCAAATGATGACAGAGGTGAACTCAGCATGTTTGTGTAGGTGGAGTGTTGAGAGTAGAAGGTTATGAAAAGGCCACTGTCATTACTTCTAAGGCCCAGTGGAATTTACACCTTGGTTATCAGCTTTTACCTTGAATACAATTAAATATGTTGAAGTAAGAAAGCACCTGAAACTTACTAACCAACAGTCAATAATTCTTTCAAAAACAAAATACAGAAGGCGTATGGATATGTGTGTATATATATGTAATATATAATATGTGCAGTACACACTCACAAATATATACATGCATATGTTTGAAAATATACAAAATATTTTTAAGTATATATAAGTATACTACCTGAGAATAGTGGCATCCTTTCTAGAGATTTCTATAGTTAACATTTTCAGAGCTGTGCCAAATAATTGGTTTGGCTTTTGGATACTCTAATTTTCTCTTTGTTCTTGAATACAGCTTGAAATATGTATTCGTTGTTAAGAAATTAGGCTACTTTCTAATCCTTTAGCTTATTCTAATTAAATTCTCAATTAAAGGAAAATGTATTCTTAAATTTCTGTGTGAGAATGACAAGAAGAATATCTGGGGATTTCATTTTCCTGTGTAAGTCATCATCACAAATTCTAAGTTGGAAATGGTCCAACTCTAATATTACAGCACTCTGTGATGCATAAATTCTGACTTCCTAAAAAACTCTTTAGTTTAAAAATAACTCAATTGGTTTATAATGGAAAAAGAAAGCAAATGAATACTTGGACTTAATTTGAATAGCACCTTATATTCTATCTTAGTAATTAAAGAGAACTATTCTTAAAACATAATTTAGATCTGAATAATCTGGTATCACTCTGGAGAGATAGCCTAACATGAATGGAAGATTTAAAGAACTGAAAATAAATCCATGGAAAGATAGAGTTGTAGAAGTCCTGGAGAATCTACCTAACGAAAAAAGGCTCATAAGTAGAAGATAGGCAGTAGTTTACTCTCAAAAGATTGATATAAATTAAATTGGTTGTTAAAAACTGGTGATTAAAAAAAATTATTCTTTTGCTGTGAATTTACTTAGGGCATTTTTTTCCCTATAATTCACCATACACATGTATAGAACATTTGATAAGGTGAGAATTTAAATGAAGAAAGTTATAGGTGTAATTTTAAGCTGTTTGTTTGATTATAGTTTCTTTTGGAAGTAGTTATACTGTTAATCTGTATATATATATTCAATCAGAGGAAAATAAATCATAAGAACATTTGATAAGGTGAGAATTAAAATAAAGTTATAGGTGTAGTTTTAAGCTGTTCATTTAAGTATAGTTTCTTTTGGAAGTAGTTATACTGTTAATCTGTATATGTATATTCAGTCAGAAAAATAAATCATAGAAATCTTAATATTTAATTTGAGTAATACCAACTGACTTATTGAACACTTTGAGACAGGTGAATATTTCATATTTGATTAAAATATTCACAATAGGATATCAATTACATGAAATGAAGTGTAGCCATTTATTATTTGACAAATACCTTTATCAATAAGACAAACTAATAAACTTTCCTCTCACATTTGTGTGTAATAATCACTTTGTGTTGTCAAAGATAATGCACTCTTTAGCCATATATTTTGTGAGTTGGAATCTTTTTTTTTTTAAAGATTTTTATTTATTTTATTTATTTGACAGAGAGAGATCACAAGTAGGCAGAGAGAGAGGAGGAAGCAGGCTCCCTGCTGAGCAGAGAGCCCGATGCGGGACTCGATCCCAGGACCCTGAGATCGTGACCTGAGCCGAAGGCAGCGGCTTAACCCACTGAGCCACCCAGGCGCCCGTGAGTTGGAATCTTAATTCACATTGAGAATGTGCCTGTTGTGTTACTTAAGATATTTTTTCTGGTTATAAACATTGTTATAACTGGTTTTGTTTTAGTCCTTTGTTACCAGTAGTTAGAAGTAGTGAGGATAGAAAATTGGAGTGGAAAAGAAAATTTCAGTGTTTCAATTTTGGAGTTTTTATATGAATAAAATAAAAAATACTGGTTAATATATCAGAAAATTAAACAATAATTTGGAGAATGTTAACAGTGAGATAAAATGTAGCACTTGGCCTAGAACATCACCCTGTGGGGAACTGGAACAAGTCTATTGTATTGAAAAGTGTTTTGTTCATAATGAGTTTTTAAGGAATTACAACAGTTTAGAAAATGTTGAACTCTGTATTATATTTTTCATCATTAGTAATTCCCACTTCGATCATTCACTGTTTTTCCTTTAAAAAAAAATATTTCTTCATACTCTATAAGTTTCCCATTATTGATTTTAGTGTTTTTCAAACTGCAGGTTGAAATCACAGATCAGTCACAGGAACTTTTTAAAAACTGCAGAACTACAGAATATAAAATAGTAGAGTGCCTTGCATACATTATTCTGAGCGTAAGTTTCTTGGAAAGATTTACTTATGTATAGTAGGCTGCAATGAAAACTGAATTTTGCTAAAATATTACTGAAAAGCTACTGGACCATATGAAAGCAACTGAAGACTATATATATATTTGTATAAATATCTATAAATCTATCTGTAAATATGCAAATATATACATATAAGACATGCATATACTCTTGTTACTTAGGTCAGTGGTTTATTTACTATTTTATCTATATTTTTGAATACACACCATGAATACAATCAAGTGGCCAACTTTCAGTGTTGCATTCAAGGCTTCTCTGGTAGTTGATGAATTGCCCATAGGGATGAAAAACAAAGTGTTAGACTTAATCATTTTACTGTCGGAGTTCTATGTATCAATCGCTGGTGAAAAACATCCTCAAGAGAAGAAGCTGGCTATTACTTAATTAGCACTGGAATATTACAGGCACAGATTTTCATTTCCTAACCATATTTCAAATGAATTATGAAACTAAACAGAAGTCAAAGACGTAATACAGGCTGTAGATACTGCAAAATTAAGATCGGTTTGGCCATATATAACCAACATAACTGAACTATATTCCTGTGAATTTGCAAAAGCTACCCCTGCATTTAACTGAACTAGGTTCCTAGTAAATTTGAAAAAAAAAAAAAAATCCTTGAGCACAGAGAGACTCAGAGTATGGATTCATTGGTAAAAATCTTATACTCACATTAGATGCAATATTTGATATTACACTGGAAGAATGTGACATTAAGCTCACATTTTTTTCTGTGTGAGATGAAAAGCTGGTAGTTATAAACTATTAGAAATGATTATACCAATTTCAGATATTGGGGTATTTACGGTAGAATTGTTTAAGAATCAGAAAGTGAAAATGGGACTGGAGGAGGCATTTTGATACTGCTCAGTACCATTAAAGTCCTAGGTTCCCCACTTATAAAAATAAACTTTGATGATTGTTTCTATAGACCAATAGTCTATGTAATTTCTGTCTTTTCATTTGTTTTTCAAATTTTTAACCCTAAGCTCACATTATTTTAATTTTAAACTTTGGTAAAATTGTTAATGCAGTATAGCACAAGAGTATTAAATAAGTTTTTAATAAATTTTTTAATAAAAAAGAGCTTAGTCCAAATTTGATTCTGGCATACAGTTGCTTTCATTTATCCATCTGCATTACTCCTCTAATCAGGGATGACAAAGGATAATCGGATGGCCATAGAAATAACCATAAATCTACAAATGTAGGTATATCAGCGGACATACATGAAATAATTTTAAAGATCCTCCAGCACCTTCAAGATATGATGCTCTATCTTAATTCTTGAACTTGTACCACAACTTCCTCAACAACCTTTCCTTACTCTCTTGGCTTTTTACCTTGGGATTAATTCTCTAAGCTAAAGCCCCCTCTTGGGTGTGATTCTTAGCTCACTTCTCTGTACCTTTTGGCTTCCTTCCTTGAGTCTGGCATAGACTCTCTTTTCACCATCCCAGGGCAATTCTCCAACAGCCCATCCTCCAGAATCAAGGGTTGAGCTTACCTTAACAGGTCTCGACTTGGCCGTTAATTGGGGCATTTTCAGATATGTGTGGGCGCCCTTCACGATTTCTTAAATTAGAATTTCTGGGGATGGAGTCCATTTATGGGGACTATTTGAAAATTCCCCATTTCATTCTAAAGTGCAGCTAAGATTAAAATCCTTGTTTAGAGCAGACTATCTCTGCTGAGGCACCATTAACAATTTGTGTTAAACTTTTGTGTGGGGAGCAGTCCTTTCTTTGCATTATAGGGTGTTTAATGGTATCCCCTGCCTCTACTTACTAGGTGCCAGTAGCAAGTATACCCACTCAATCATTGTGACGACAAAAAATATGTCTAGACATTGCCAAATTTTTCATGAGGGCAAAATCACTCCAATTTGGGAACCACTGCTTGCCAGCTACAAAACAATCAGAAGAAAGGGTCATTTGTGAAACTAGAGTTCTGGAGTAGAGCAACAAGGAGGACCAAACAGAAGGGGAGAAGGAACAATGGATGTTGGGCAGGCCACTAGTGCTGTCTGCAACAGGCAATCTGGATTCTATTCTTATAATCTGAAAGATAATAATTCAGGAGAATTCAGGGAAGTAGACTAAGCAGACAGGATAAAAGAAGTTGCCCAGTAACCAAGCCAGATATCTCTCTCACTCAGGAGGGTTTTATATATTTTCTACTCAGTAGTGGGCCAGTTTTATGACACAATCAATCCCCGCCCTGTAAATCGACACAAACTACTTAACAGAGCTGGCAATTGGTTCATCTGACCTGAGGGGAGAATGGCAAGACAGTGAGTAAAATCTGACTTATATACAACATAATGCAATTTGCAGTATGCTGTCCATTTTCTCAAAGCATGAAAAAAGGAACTGTTATGACATCAAGATTTCATAGAATTATGAGATTCTAGACCTCTTAGGGTTCATTTTTTCCTCAAAATCCACTCTTGTCTATTTTCTAAGAAAGACCTAGTTTAAAAGCATTAACTACCACTTGATATATAATGGACATTGGGATTCATTTTTGTCCCACTTGAATTTAATCTTTTGCCAACAAACCATGTCGTTGCTGCATGGACCTTTGTGTCCAGGCAGTGTTTTTAAGTTTTTATGTATATACTCATTAGCCACAGGAGAAGGGCTAGATGTTACTTAGTACTTAATAAGATATCTCATTCTATGGAGAAAATTTTTATATTTCACAGTTGTCCAATCAATGACATACTTATTTGCCAATACGCCTTTTCTTACAGTGTTTAAAGTTACAATGTTGAAGAAGGGCATCAAAAAGACAGGAATTGTCAGTTGGCCTAGAGCTAGACTCTGGCAGTTGAAGGCTCTCCCCACCCTCGACCCCACCCCTGTCTTTGAAGGGAGTGTTCCCTTTGTCTCCCCTGTTTCCAGAAGCTACTCCAAGGATAAAGGCCTGTGGTAGAAATGTGGTGTTGTGCTATCTGGACTGGCTGTATAACTGAATTAAGGTCCGTGTGTAATGAGTGACCAGTTAAATCTCTGTGTAAACTTGGAAGATTCTGGTGGGTGCAAGCACAGAGCTAGCTGTTGTGCGACCCCGCAAGACAAACCTCTTAAGTCAGTTCCCTTGCTTATTGAGCTTGCCTCCTGTGCATCTGGAGCGACCTGGCTCTTTCTTCAGTCTCCCTGCCCTTTTACTGGGGCCCCTCTTAGATTTCACCAGAGAAGCTCCACAGGAAGTTGTGAGCCAATAAATATTGAAGACACTATGTCTGTTGATCCAGTGTTCTTTAAATATTTTGGATTGTAATTCACGTTCTAAAAGCAACACAGAAATTAAAGTAATAGAGTCAGAAGAGGTTTTGATGACTTTTCTTTTCAAGGAGGGTGTGACTTTTATTTGTACAGCATAGGTTTGTGTTCCCTACAAAGGCATTCTTTATTTTCCAGACTCCTCATAAGATAATGATTATAATTATTTCAATAGGAAGTTGTGAATATTAGTTACAATTTGATTGTAAAGATTGGTGGGGCAAGGGTTGCTAATTTTCACTTTGAAATTGGATTCAAAAAGAAGAATTATACTGAAGTTGACTATTTCACTGGGAAGGTAGTATTTTGTAGTATTTTGTTTGTTTTAGTAAGCTGATATTTATAAGTCCTCTAGGGAATTAAATGACTTCTTGTAAGTCTCACGTGTCCATTTAATAGTTCTCAAGCTAAATCTTATGCAGTAAGTGTCCAATAGAAATATAATGTGAGCCACATGTGTGATTTAGAATTTTCTAGTGGATGTATTAAAAAAGTAAAAAGAAACAAGTAAAATTGATTTTAATAGTATACTTGGTTTGAGCTAATATATCCAAAATGTTAAAGTATCAACATTTGTAAGTAATGTAAATGCTACTATAATGGTAGTTTAACATTACAAATGTTAAATGTTAAAAATATAATTTAATATCCTTTTTTTTCATACTAATTCTTTGAAATCTGGTGTATATTTACATGTGTAGAATATCTGCATTTGGACTTACTTGTGGCCACAGGTGGCTATGATTCCTATATGCTTAGAGTCTCAGGTTTCAAGGCAGCTGAAAACTCAATTTTTCAATAAAGGATAAACCAAAATATAAATTATTTCCTCAATAAAAACAGCCTCCAATCTTAGAAATATTGATAAAGGGACCAAATATCTGCCTTTGAGAGGTAATTTAGTAATTTAATTGCATCATATATTTAAGATTACATGCTTTAATAGCAATTTATTAATTTAAAATACTACTATTCACCCTCATTTTGTGAAATGATTTTATTCAGATTTTATCCAAAACCTGTCTCATCCCTACAGTCCTCTAACCATTTTCTAGAGTACATAAACTTTACTATGGCTTGAGAAGATGGAGCTACAGCCCCTTTTGGATTTGTGTATCATACTTAATGCTGTCATCACAAATTTTAACTCAAGTCACAAAATTTATTCATGTAACTTTCGGGCAGTAGTTCTCAAGGGAGTGTGTATGGGATTTTGTCCTCAACCAAGGGGACATTTTGTAATATCTGGAGACATTTTTGGTCATCAAATGACAACTGAGATCAGGGTGTTACTGGCTTCTAGTGGAAGGAACCCAGGAAACTCCTGAACATATTACCATGCATAGAGCAGTCACAATGAAGAAGTATCTGGCCCCAAATGTCAATAGATCCAAAGCTGAGAAACTTTGGATTAGGGCATTTGTTTGTAGTATTTATCCAGTAAGTATATATTTATGATCTTTTCATTATAACCCTCACAGTGGTACTTTTGAATGTGAGCTTTAAAATTTGTTTTTAATGTGATTCAGCATTTCCAGTTCTGAACTGGAGCACACAGAAAAAACTATTAAACCTGTATTAAGGCTTGGACATTCTTTCTTATTCATTCTGTGAGTTGATTCCTAAAGCATCTCAAATAAACACAGATTTAGGTCATTTGAAGCTATTGTATTTAAATGGGTGCATTCTTTTATATGAAAGGATTTGAGCACAAGATAGTTTTCTTATTCCTGAGCAACAATATTTTGAGGGGGGAAAAGCCTTTACCTTTATTCTCCAACATTCTCAGACTGGTGGTGTAGCCTATAGTTAGCACGAGACAAAGTCAAGATAATTATTACTTTTAACTTGTTTTAAACAATATATTTTTAGAGCAGTTTTAGGTTCCCAGCAAAACTGAAGGGAGGGTTCAGAGATTTTCTGTATGCCCCCTGTCCCCACACATGTATAGTCTCCCTGCTGTCAATATCCCCCACCAGGGTGGGGGGATCCTTCCAATTGATAAATGTACATTGACTCCATTTTTTATATTAGGATTCCCTCTTGGTGCCATACATTCTTTGGGTTTGGACAAATGTATCCACTCTTACAGTATCATACAGAGTAGTATCACTGCCTTAAAAATCCTCTGTATTCTGTTTATCTCTCCCTCCCAGGAACCATTGATCTTTTTACTGTTTCTATAATTTTGCCTTTTCTGGAATGTCATGCAGTTGGAATCATACAGTATGTAGCCTTTCCTGATTGGCCTCTTCCACTTACGAATATACAGTTAACTTTCTTTCATGTCTTTTTATGGCTTGATAGCTCATTCCTTTTTTTGCATTGAATAATATTTCACTGCCTGAAGGGAAACAAGGGCAAAAATGAACTATTGGGACTTCATCAAGATCAAAAACTTTAGCACAGCAAAGGAAACAGTCAACAAAACCAAAAGACAACTGACAGAATGGGAGAAGATATTTGCAAATGACATACCAGATAAAGGGCTAGTGTCCAAAATCTATAAAGAGCTTAGCAAACCCAACACCCAAAGAACAAATAATCCAGTCAGGAAATGGGCAGAGGACATGACCAGACATTTCTGCAAAGAAGACATCCAGATGGCCAACAGACACATGAAAAAGTGTTCCACATTACTTAGCATCAGAGAAATACAAATCAGAACCACGAAGAGTGAGATACCACCTCATACCAATCAGAATGGCTAAAATTTAACAAGTCAGGAAATGACAGATTCTGGCAAGGATGCAGAGAAAGGGGAACCTTCCTACACTATTGGTGGGAAAGCAAACTGGTGCAGCCACTCTGGAAAACAGTATGGAGGTTCCTCAAAAAGCTGAAAATAGAGCTACCCTACATCCCAGCAATTACACTACTGGGTATTTACCCTAAAGATAGAAATGTAGTGACCCGAAGGGATACGTGCACCTGAATGTTTATAGCAGCCATGTCCACGATAGCCAAACTTTGGAAAGAACCTAGATGTCCATCAGCAGCTGAATGGATAAAGAAGATGTGATATATATATATATATATATATGATGGAATACTATGCAGCCATCAAAAGAAATGAAATCTTGCCATTTGCAACGACATGGATGGAAATAGAGGGTATTATGCTGAGTGAAATAAGTCAATCAGAGAAAGGCAATTATCGTATGATCTCCCTGATATGAGGAAGTTGAGAGGCAAAGTGGGGGTTTGGGGGATAGGGAAGGAAAAAAATGAAGCAAGATGGGATCAGGAGGGAGACAAACCATAAGGGACTCTTAATCTCACAAAACAAACTGAGAGTTGCTGGCGGGAGGGAGGGTAGAGAGAGGGTGGTGGGGTTATGGACATTGGGGAATGTATGTGCTATGGTGAGTGCTGTGAAGTGTGTAAACCTGGTGATTCACAGACCTGTACCCCTGGGGCTAATAATACATTATATGTTAATAAAAAATTAGAAAAATATTTCACTGGATTACTACAGTTTATTTATCCATTCATCTACTGAAGAACACTATGGTTGCTTCCAAGTTTTGGCAACTGGAAATAAAGCTGCTGAGAACATCTTTGTGCAGGTTTTTGGGTAGATTAAAGTTTCCAGCTCCTTTGAATAATTACTAAGGAGTGCAATTGCTGGATCCTATGGTAAGAGTATGTTTAACTTTGAAAAAAGCCATCAAAGTGTCTTCTAAGGTGGCTGTACCATTTGGCATTTCCATCGGCAATGAATGGGTGTTCCTGTTGCTCCACATCCTCCCTAGCATTTAGTGTTGACAGTGTTTTGTGTTTTGGCCCATTCTGATAGGTAATGTGGTGGTAGCTCATTGCTGTTTTAAAATGCATTTCCCTGATAATATAGGATGTGGAGTATCTTTGGATATGCTGTTTGCTATCTTGATGACTTTTTGTATGTGTGAGATCTTAAATCTTAAGAACTTCAGTCCATTTCTCAGGTTTTTTTTTTTTTTTAATTGATGAGTTTTAAGTATTCTTTGTATAGTTGGTTAACAGAACTTTACCAGATGTGTATTTTGCAAGTATTTCTCCCTATCTATTGCTTGTCTTTTTATTTTCCTTTATTTTATGCCCTTTATTTTGGTGGTATATCCCAGCATGTCCCGGAATACTGAAGTTCTATAAATTTCAGTGATCTTGTGGACTCTCAAATTGTTTTAGGGTTTATCTCCTACTCTCTGGAATACATGTGTCTTAAAAGATCCCAGACAAACTTTCCACTTCTTGCTTTCCATGCTAATTAACATGATATCCTCAACATATCATATTTAACACATGACCATTATAATTTTCTGAAGAATTCCCAGGTGGTTCAGACTATATTTGTAATAGAGCTTTGCAGGATTAACATAGCCATGGTCAAAGATGGTAAATGTGTGCTCTTGTTTGTTCTATACAAATTCATGCTGTTTCTGGTCCTACATCTTGAGAGCAATAGAGGAGGATGCACTAACCAGACCAATGGCCACGTATTGGAGAACTTGTTAATCTCCTCTAGCAAATACATTACATTGAGTGCCATAACTTCAGTTGGATTTATTTCATTGAGTTTAAGGTAGTTTGCTATCCTCCTTACTAGATCTGTTTGTTTTTTTATAGGGTACAAGTTGGTAGAATACAGATTTGCCTTTAATATACTCTCGTGGTCAGAGGTGGGATAGCAGTGATGGTGGCTTTCATCTGGCTTTTCTCACTGTGGTGATTTTTGCTACAGAGGTCAAGAGGCCAATATTGGGGGCTCTATCAGTTCCCAAGTATAACTGTCTCAGTTTTTTATTTTGAAACTAAGGAATTGAACACTGGGTATGTAGAACTAGTAGAGCCGCTGTGAATTGGATACAGAACTGACTAGTTTAGTATCCAGACCTGTATGCTCCTAAAAAAAGGGCCAGTGTCCAAGAAAACCTGTATCCAGTTGTCCTCAAAATAGCTAGGTGTAGTCCCTTTTTCCCCCACTGTGAACTTAGGAATAGATGACTCTGGACCTTTTGGAAATAGACTGTAGAAATCATTACCAGTATCAAAGTCAATTCCAGTGGTGGATATTGTAACCTTCTTATGCAGATCTCCTTTAACAAGTGGCTTGCTGCCCCCCACTGCTGAGTGTCTCTTCAGGAATACTTAGCTGCAGAAAGCCTCTTTCCCCAAAGTTATACCCCTTTCCAAAGTGACCCACTTCTAGTGACTCATTAAGTGTAAAAGTCTAAAGACCCCACCATATTAGCAAAATTTAAGACAACTCTGAAGGGATATTCTAACTTCAGAACTCCCTGTAGCATTGACCAAGTCTGTGTCAGTAGATCATCCTCACACTCTATTTACTAACACTCTTGCTTCTTCCTTCTCATTTCCATAGGTTTAGACTTTTAAGTACCCCTGAATATCCTGCACATTAAATACCAGCTTAATGTCTGGGTTTTTTTGATGGGAAACCAACCTGCAGTGATTCAGGTTTTATGTCTAATGGTCTTTAAATGTATCAGTATATCCCTTTCCTTGGTATGGTTACTTGCCCTTTGGATAAGACTGAGGAAATAATTACCATATATATGCTGCGGTGGTACAGGGCCCTTCCTCCCAGGGACAGAGCCTGTTACATTCAGTGGATATTGGTGTGAAAACGGCTCAGATCTTGATATTGAGAAAGGATTATGAATTTTTAATGAGATGTCTTCCTTTAACCTCCTGACCTATACTTGAATTCTTGTGTTTGTACAAATTGAGCAAACATTTATTGGGCATCCTAGGTTTCTTTAGTCCTATTAAGCATCTCCATAGCAATCTGTGGATCAAGCCCCCATAAGGCCACTGCAACCTTATCATTTATTAGGAACACTGCACACACCTGCTTTCTGCAACTAGGTTCACCATTTGGCCTCTATTATTCTGAGGACTTATCAATCCAGTTGAGCCTAGTTTTGTAAAGCATCTCATACCGTTAGTTTTGCCCTCCAGTGGAGCACCGTAATGGAACTTCTAGGTGACACTGATGCCCATATCACCCGAGCATTCCTTATTATTTTAATATGCCATATTCTCTGGTGCCAGACAGGGAAAATAATTATCTGGCTGCATAAGATGGGAGTCTCTTTTGTATCCTGCCAGAAATTTCCTCTGGCTTTCACACACAAACCTTAATCGGTTATTAATCACTCTCAGTCTTATATCGTCTTTTCTCAGCACATTGATTACCCCCTGTAATAGTTCTCTCAGGCCATTGTTCTTATAATTACTAATCTTTCCAGCACTTCTTAAATACCAGGGACATTGTAGCCATCAGTCCCTTTCTTTTCACAGGTATCAATTTCCAGTTTACCACTGGTGAAAATTGTAATCATTGTACTAGCATTACCTGCCAGGTGATCTCAGGGCTCCACCTGGGTGGAGAGGTCCTCATAACATCCAGGATGTGGATGATCTGACATCAGGATGAAAACCCTTCTCCAGCATCTGTGTCCTCGTACTACTTTTGGGACTCACTATTATAGGTCAGGTTCCTGAGGAAACAGGCTTTGAGATGCCAAGATTGGGATGCAGGTGGCTTCTCAGGGAGTTCCTTTGGGAATAAAATCTGTGATGGACTAGATGTTAAAAATCTAACCTTTCCTTTGTGTTTTCTTATTTATTTTTTTAACTTCTGTCTATACTTTTGGCATTTTCCCCAAGAGCTGAAAAGGGTCCCCCCCCCTTTTTTCCAAAGGCACACTGAAAAATAGATATCCTTTATAAAATGTTTATAAAGGAGTTAATTCTTATATCAGAATAATAGATATCTACTCCCTTTTCTCTGTGGGTGGTTTATTTTGTCATTGCTCTGTTGGCACATGTGTCTTTACGGAGTCATGTCAGTCTCATTGGCTGTCAGGACTACTTGAACATACATGGTTAGGACTTGAGTTTCCATCGTTTCTGGTGTGGTGCTCGAGGCTGGTGGGAAAAAAATAAAGACAGGGCATTTGACAAGGGTCTGGAAGTCAGAGGATAAGACAGTTCTAGGAAATCTTTAGCAGGGCCTGAAAATCCGGGCAATACTGGGAAATGAGGTTACCCTTAGAGCAGTGGCTTTGAAATTTACTTTTTCTGATGTTTCCACTTGGCTTAATAGATTTTGGACACTTATTTCTATTTATCTGCTTCTAGTTTTTTCCTTTGCTCCCAGGAGGTCTCATGATGAATCTCCACGCAGGTAAAAAAGCCATCTTAGTCATATGCACTTAAGTTAGAAAAATTATGCTATAACTATTTCTCCCCCAGCCATGAACTCTTAACTGCCCTGCTCCTTTGTTTGCCATTCATTTCCTTCTTTTATCTTGGTGACTTCATTTCAGACAGTTCACCCTTGCTTGGATCTGGCTTTCTCTTAAAATGCAAATGCTGGTCTGGCCCCTTCGTGAAATATCTTCAGGAGATGTCCTGTCAGCAGGTTATGTCCAGGCCCTTGGACAGTGTGTTTGCTGGGCTCGCAGCAGCCCTTAGCACTCTACATCAGAGCTCTGGGATCAGCCTTCTCAACTCTGGGATGAGTGGTTATGCACACTGTTATATTCCCACCAATGTGTGTGTATTTCAGCAGTGGAGAACAAATGTTTCCCAATTCTATTAAACAGTCATGAAAGATGCATTTTTTTTTTGAGAATTAGGAAAATTCAGTTGTGCTGCTGATTTAGAATGATATGTGTAGTGTTAATTAATATTTAATTCAACATTGGCATTTGTCCTAACATAGTTTATTAGTACTTGTGATAGTGATAATGATAACAATGTCAACTGCCATAAAAGTAGTTATATCAGTATTATATTAGTTTATTACTATTGCATTGTAAGCACTCTTTTAATCATGAGTTAGATAGCAATTTCATTTTGAAGTGTCTACCAGAAAAGTGGATTTGCAAGGGGTGAGGGTGTATATGAATGTGGAAAGCAAACAGAAAACAGAAAACGTCCAAGTTAGTACTTGAACATTCTGTAACTCCTATTCCTGGAAGGAACGCTGCGGAGATTCACACCCACGAGACCAGTAGGACAGCTGGCAAGCTACCATAGACCTAGTGCTGTCGCTTAATGAGATACAGGACTCTTGGATCAAGGCTAAGATGTATAATGCGGTAGAGACAATAGGTATACACATGAGGGCACAAGGAGGCCCTTAAGCAACACGTGGCATCTCTGCACAGAAGGCCAGCTTGTGCAGTCCCCCCATGACTGCCTGTGAAAGACCCAGGAAAATGAAACATCTGGAGTATTATGTTGAAACTGCAACAGGCTACCTTACACCTTTTGCTTGAACAGAGCAGGCCGCTTTGAGCAGCATATAGGGATAGTAAGTCGTACGTATCCATGTGTATATGTGTGTTTGTGAATCTCTGGTGTGTACAGGAGAAAGAAATTGAAGTGAGAGAGAAGCAAAAGTGAGATTTAATGAATAATCTATTAAAATGTACACAGAGCACCTTTTAAAACTGCTCTTTAAAGATCTCTCTCTTTTTTTTCTTTTCTCTATAAGGCTATGGTGCTGGTGGGCCACCAAATTCTCACCTTTTATTAAAACAAAAAATTTCAAATTTAAAAAGGTATAGTTTTGATAGATTATTTCAATATGTGGTTTTCAAACTGAGTTCCACCTAGCTGTAGGGCTTCTAAAACAGAGTTCTACCTAGCCATAGGGTTCCTGAAATGTTCTTTGGGGAGAGATTGTCCTGTAAATATCTCATTTGATTTTTACAGGAACCTACAAAGTAAGTGCTGGTGTAGTTCTCACTGATAGGATTCTGAAGCCAACAGGCCCACAACTAGCAAGAAGCAGAGTCAGAGCTCAAACCCAATTTTCTTTCTTCAAATACTCTATTCTTTTTTTCTGTACAATCATTACTCCTGGGATGACAATAATAACTAATGTCTGTATGGTAATTTAGAGTTTCCAAAGCTATTTCATTACATTATCATATGCATTTAAAAAATTCTGCCACCTAGGAACTATTTTTATTCCCTGTCATGTTTCTTAGAGATAAAGCAATTGTATTTCAAATAAAGTGACTGACATACTGAAGATAGACAAAAAGCAGGTGCTGAGCCTAGGTGCTTGTACTCTGAAAGCGATCTTCCTTCCACCATGTCATGCTGATGATCTTGATGTGAAGGCTTAATTATTAGGAAGAATAATGAAATGATTCTGAAATGTATAGATGTGTGTTTTTTAAAAAGTGGCTTGCATGTGAAAACAGAAGCTTAGTATCCTGTTAAGATTTTGAAGTGGTCAGACTTTAATTCTGAAACCCTAAACCACAGACAGAAATAAGACTGGCTAATCAAATTTAGCATGGTGATAATATAACTTTGTATCCTTCCATGCCTTTCAAGAAAGAGACCGATGTTCTCTTTGTCTTAGTTAGATGTAATTTTATTGCATAAGTTACATTCTGTCATTTGTTATTTCTGTATTTTTAAAATTCATACCATACATGTATAGATTGATAGATGATATGAATTATATATCTAGATATATATAATCTATCATCTATCTATATTTTAATTTGGGGATATAGGTTTTTGTTTATTTTATTTTATTTATTTATTTGACAGAGAGAGAGAGAGATCACAAGTAGGCAGTGCAGCAGGCAGAGAGAGGAGGAAGCAGGCTCCCTGCTGAACAGAGAGCCCAACATGAGGCTCGATCCCAGGACCCAGAGATCCTGACCCAAGCCGAAGGCAGAGGCTTAACCCACTGAGCCACCCAGGTGCCCCACATACCTTCTATTTTATTATACTGTATCCCTAGAAAATGTCACCAGGTATGTCATTCAAAGTACTGCTTTTTAAAATTCATATAAGATCTCCATTCTCACTTTCTGTCTCTCTCACTCATTCTCTGTTATTTTCCTTTATAATATAAGTGAAAGCAGGCCATATTAGGGCACAAAACAGCACTTTACAAAATACTTCAAATCAAAATTATTTTCTCAGTAACAGGACAGGGTCATGTTATAAAAATGAGGTTTTCAGTTGAGGAAAACCAGAAAGTCCACTTTTGGTTAATAGCCAGTGAACATTAAGTACCAAAGATATGAATGTTTTTGGTTATTTGGATGGTATTTCCTAATGATAGAATGTAAACTGAAGGATCACTTGATAAAATTTGATACATTCCTCAGAAAACTGTTGTAGAGATGTTAATAGATGAGCTTTGAAAAACAAGTTGACATGATAAAGAGGTTACTTAAAGGACATTTCGCAACCTTTAAGGGAGTTATTTATTTAGGGGGTTGACTATTTAATCATAACTGAGCTATAGCTTAACTCACTCTCCATTGTCCTTGAGATTCACTCTTTGACTCCATGAGAGTCCTGAGATGGAGCCCCACATTGAGCTCTCTGTTCAGCAGGGAGCTTCCTTTCCCCTCTCTCTCTGCCTGCCTCTCTAACTGCTTGTGATATCTCTCTCTCTCTCAAAAAAAAAAAAAAAAAAAAAAAAAAAAAATATATATATATATATATATATATATATATATATATATATATATATATCTGTCTTAGAGGGAAATGTACTCACTCAACTCTCTGTTATTAATAATTTTTTCCTTGGGCCTCCTAATTGCTCCAGAGACTTCACACTCTCTGTCCAATACCATCAGTCTCTCTTTGCCATTCTAAAATGTTTCTTTCTCCCCAAACTCAACATGCCCTAAAGCAATTGTGTTATCCCTCAAGTCAGTACCAACCCTTAATTTCCATATGCCTTTCAAAACCTCCACCTCTTCCAGTTTCACAGGCTTTACATTTATGTTTATTTGAACACATTCCTTTAGTCATCCTGCTATTTCAAAGTTTAAAAGAATCCCTTGGAGCTTTATTGAATGACTATCATTGATACATATTGTGCTAGGTATTCGAAGTCAAATGTTGTAATAATACAAATTCCTAGCCTCAAGGTGCCATTTAGCTGGAGACAATGCAGCAGCACAAGAGAAATGTATATTCCGTGTGATGGATGAGCGAAAGTGGTGTTGCTCACCGCCTGGCAAAAAGGCAGGTGCACAGGACATACTCCACAGATAGAGGAGGTCCTACCAGCAAGTCTTAAATGATGGTGCTGGTGTTTACCAGCATTTGGAGTGAAGAGTAGAGGTGATCCAGCTGAAGAGAGCTTTGTAAAGCTCTTCCATCTTCATATATTTTTCTATATGTCTGAACATTCTTATTCTGTGTCCTTGACTCTCACATTCCAGAAAACAAAAACAGAACAAAAACAAAACACCCAAAGCAGCTATCTGTCTTCTCTGTGCTTGCCCCGATCAGATAAATAGTGAGTGTTGGGGGTGGGGGAGGGAATCACAGTGAGGCAACTGAAAATGTATTGTCAGTAATGTCAACCAGCTCCTCATCAGAGTACACAGTTGTACAATGATCTTCTGTTCAGCTCTCTCTCTTTCTCTTCACAAAGCATATTGGAGGTTTTCTGCAAAATTCTCTGACTTCTTATCCATTTCTGCTCCTCAGGGTCATTTAGAACAATCAAGACAGCCAAGGCCATATTGCTGGGATAGGGATACAGTTCTCCGTGCCACTTAGGGGAAGGACGGGGATGGGTTATAGACGGGAATCTCGCTTCTAAAAGGGGTCTAATCCACAAGGAGTGCACGTTCCAGAAAAATTTCCAGTCACAATAGCTGAAGCAAGTTTAGTTTAAAAAGTTTACTGGAATATTGTACTTCACAAGAATTACAGCTAATTGAAGAAGGTATCATTTATCATATCACACTCATTATCTGCCCAATAAATCAATGAAGTAACATAAAGAAGAAACTAGTTGTTCTCATCAGAAATAAATGCATACACTTGTACAACTATACATATAACTCCACTCTAGTCCTGACTCATGAGTCAGAATATTGTAGCTGTTTCACTCACCAAAGTATCTCAGTGTCTTATCCTGTCCCTGATGTTTAAGAAAATGATGAAATCTGAGAATCTATTAATTAATTATACACTCATGTGCAAAATAGCACCCCGATGATCACATTTAAAAATGTGATTTTCTTATCATTATTGATCCAGAAAGTAGTTCATCTAGGTACTGCCACTAGTATACTTCCAGTAATAGAAGTTGTAATAGAACAGAAGTTAACTAAAAATACTATCTCACTATCTGCCAATACTGTAATGATAAATTGTACAATGAAAAATATAATAAATTTATAAAATTTTAATTAAAAATATAAAATCATAAAATGCAGCCGTATTTTAGGCCAAACTCCACTGACTACAATTTATTAAGAAGTAAATACTTTAAATACTTGCTTGAATAGATTTAATGTACATTAATGTATCTTAAATGTCAGGTAAGAATGCATTTAATTTAAAAAAATTTCTTGCATGAATAGTTAGTGTAAATGGTAGATTTTAATAACATAAACAAAAGCAATCTGTTAGTGTTTCCTGTCTAAAAGTTCTGTTCAATAAATTGTTTGATATAGATTGAGTTTCCTATCATACTGAAGATTTACAACATAAAGATTTTTAATATGTATCAAGCTGCAATGATATGCATTTTTAATATGTATCAAGCAGCAAATTGGTTTTTATAATTTTATTCTAAATATATATAAAAATTATGTTGGAAGAGATTAAAACTTCCTTTTTTCTTTCTTTCTTTTTTTTTGAAGATTTTATTTATTTGACACAGAGAGACACAGTGAAAGAGGGAATGCAAGCAGGGGGAGTAAGAGAGGGAAGGGAGAAGCATGTTCCTGCTGAGCAGGGACCCCAGTTTGGGGCTCAGTCCCAGGACCCTGGGATCATGACCTGAGCCAGAGGCAGCTGCTTAATGACTAAGTCACCCAGGTGCCCCAAGATTAAAACTTTCTTGATTGAAACCAGGACAGCTTACAATAATGTTATTAGACTTGAAAGAAAACATGTAAAACCCAGCTGAATTTTTTTGTTCTTGTTTTCAAATTTATTGAGAAATAATGGACATATATCACTATATATATTGAAGGCATACAGTGTGATGGTTTGATGTACATGCATTGTGAAATGATTATTATCATAGGTTCAGCTAACATATATCATCATAAATATATTAGAAGAAAAAATTCCCTTTGTGATGAGAATTTTTAGGATTTATTCTCTTAACAACTTTCTTATATATTATACAGCAGTGTTAACTATAGTCCCCATGCTATACATTGCATCTCTAATACTTATTTATAACTGGAAGTTCGTACCTTTTGATCACCTTTCTCCAGTTCCTAGGCTATACCCTCTGCATCTGGCAACCACCTCTGATCTCTTTTTTCTCTGTTTGGTGTACGTTTGTGTATTGTTTTGTTGTTGTCATTTAGTGTTTTGTTTTTGTTTTTGTTTTTGTCTTTTAGGTTTCACATGTAAAGGAGGTCATACAGTGTTTATTTGTCTCTCTCTGACTTATCTCATTTAGCATAATGCTGTCAACGTCTATCCATGTTGTCCCAAATGAGAGGATTTCCCTATTTTTTATGTCTGGATAACATTCCATTATATATATATATATATATACCAAAAATTCCTTACCCATTCATCCATTGGTAGACTATTTCCATGCCTTGGCCTTTGTAAATAAAGCTGCTACAAACATGGGAATCCAGATATCTTTTCCAGTTAGTGTTTCGTTTGTTTTTGATATTTGCCTAGAAGTGGAATTGCTAGATTATGTGGTAGGTCTATTTTTAATGTTTTAAGGATCCTTTGTACTATTTCCCATAGTGGCGGCAGCAATTTACAGCTTCACCAACAGGCAGAAGGGTTCCCTTTTCTGTATGTCAATCTGTAAGTCATCTGCTGTCTTTTGTCTTTTTGATGATAGCGATTCTCACAGGTTGGATGTGATTTCTCATCGTGCATTTTCCTAGTGACTGGTGATGTTGAACATCTTTTTTTTTTTTTTTTTAAGATTTTATTTATTTATTTGACAGAGATCACAAATAGGCAGAGAGGCAGGCAGAGAGAGAGGAAGGGAAGCAGGCTCCCCACTGAGCAGAGACCCTGATGTGGGGCTCCATCCCAGAACCCTGGGATCAGGACCTGAGCTGAAGGCAGAGGCTTTAACCCACTGAGCCACCCAGGCGCCCCTTGAACATCTTTTCAGATGTCTGTTGGCCTTTGGTATATCTTTTTTGGAAAAATGTCTATTCAAGTTCTTTGCCCATTTTTAATCAGATTATTTACTTATTTTTATTTTCTGTTATTGAGTTATATGAGTTCTTTGTGCATTTTAGATATTAACGTTATCAGATATATGGCTTGCAAACATTTTTTTTTTCATTCTGTAACTTGTCTTTTCACTTTGTTGATAGTTTCTTTTGCTTACAGCAATTATTTAGTTTAATGTAGTTCCATTACATCACATCTAAAAAATTACCAAAGCCTATGTCAAGGATCTTTATTTCTGTTTTCTTCTAGGAGTTTTTGGCTTCAGGTCTTAGTTTAAGACAATCCTTTTGAAATTAGTTTTTGTGACTGGTGTAAGACAGGAGTCTAATTTCATCAATTTACATGTGAATGTCCAATTTCCCAGCACCACTTATTAAAAAGACTGTCTTTTCTCCTTTAAGTATTTTTGGCTCCCTTGTTAAGTATTTTTGGCTCCCTTGGCTCCTAATTGACCATACAGGCTTGTTTTTGTGTCTGGGTTCTTTCTTTATACTGTTCCATTGGTCCATTTGTCTCTCTGTATGCCAGTATTATACTATTTTGATTATTAAAGCTTTTTAGTATAACTTGAAATCAGGCAGTGTGATGCTTCCTACTTTCTTAGGATTTCTTTGGCTACTCAGCCATTGGTGTTTGACATAAATTTTAGGAGTGTTTCTGTCTACTGTAAGAAATACCATTGGAATATTGATAAAGAATGCATTGAATCTATAGATGGCTTTTGGTAATAATTATATTTTAACAATATGAATTCTTTCAATCCATGAACACAGAATAACTTTTTGTTTATTTGTGTCTTCTACAGTTTCTTTTCTTCTTCTTCTTTTTTTGTTTTTTAGAGAAACAGAGTCAGGGGGACAGTGGTATAGAGGAAGAGGAAGAGGGAGAGAGAGCATCTTAAGCAGTCTCCATGCCCAGAGTAGTGCCCCTTATAGGGGTTGAGCTCATGACCCGGAGGTCATAAGCAGAGCCAAAATCAAGAGTTGGCAACTTAACCAACTGAGTCACCCAGGCACCCCTTCTTCAGTTTTTTTCATTAATGTCTTATAGTTTTCTTTCACTTCCTTATTTAAATTACTCCAAAGTATTTCATTGTTGTTAATACTATTGTGGGTTTTTTTTTTAGATTTTATTTACTTATTTGTCAGAGAGAGAGAAAGGGCACAGGCAGGCAGAGTGGCAGGCAGAGGCAGAGGGAGAAGCAGGCTCCCTGCCAAGCAAGGAGCCCCCTGTGGGACTTGATCCCAGGATTCTGGGGTCATGACCCAAGTCAAAAGCAGCTGCTTAACCAACTGAGCCACCAAGGTGTCCCTGTTAATACTGTTGTAAATGGGATTGATTTCTTTATTTCTGTTTCAGAGAACTCATTATTAGTGTATATAAATGCACTGACTTTCATATATTAATTTTGTATTTTGCAACTTTATTGATTTCATTGACTAGATACCGTTTTCTCAGCTTGAGTCTTTATGGTTTTTTATGTATAAAATTATGTCATCTGTAACTTGAAACTGTTTTACTTCTTCCTTTCCAATTGTGATACCTTTTATTTCCTTTTCTTGCCTGATTTCTCTAGCTGGAATTTCAGTACTGTGTTAAATAGGAATGGTCAGAGTGGGCACTCTTGTCTTGTTCCTGATCTTAGAGGAAAACCTTCCATCTTTCACCACTAAGTGACATTAGTCGTGGGTTTATCATCTGTGGCCTTTATTATGTTGATATGTGTTTCTTCTATACCTAATTTGTTAAGAATTTTTATCATTAATTAATGTTCAATTTTGTCAAATTTTTTTTTCTGCATCTGTTGAGATGGTCATATGATTCTTTTCTTTCATTTTGTTAATGTGATATATCACATTGATGAATTCATGTATGTTGAACCATCCTTGTGTCCCATGGATAAATCCCCCTTAGTCATGCTGAATGATCCTTTTAGTGCGCTGCTGAATTTGGTTTGCTAATATTTTATTTAGAACTTTTATATCTATATTCATCAGAGATATTGGCCTATAGTTTTCTCTTCTGCTAGTGTCCTTTTCTGGTTTTAGTGTCGGGATAATGTTAGGCTTATAGAATGAGTCTTTCCTGTTCAATCATTTGGAAGAGTTTGAGAAGATGAGGTGTTAATTCTTCTTTAAATGTTTGATAACTAGTGAAGCCATCTTGTTCTGGGCATTTCTTTATTATGAGATATTTGATTATTGATTCAGTCCCTTTACTAGTAATTGGTTTATTCAGATTTTCTATTTCTTCTTGACTCAGACTTTGTAAGGTAAGGGTTTCTAAGAATTTTTCCATTTCTTTTAGGTTGCCTAATTGGTTGGAGAATAGTTGTTCATAGTAGCCTCTCATGACTCTTTGTATCTCTGTATTATCAGTTGTAGTGTCTCCTTTTCCATTTATAGTTTTGTTGATTTTGGTTTTCTCTTTTGTCCTTAGTCTAGCTCAATATTTGTCAATTTTGTTTGTTCTTTTCAAGGAACTAATTCTTGGTTTGTTTTCTGTTCTCTATTTCATTTATTTTTATACTAAACTTTATTATTTCATTTCTTCTACCAACTTTGGCCAACATGCATACATCACAAAAATCTTTTCAAGGCCTTCATTTGAGAATCTAGGAATTGGGAGGGGTTTACAGAAAATACCATTTATTATTACAAAGAGTTACCTTTTATCTATTATATACATACTTCATAAAATTCTCCTATCAACTGCATGAGGTTAAGCACAATTACATGGATTTTGGTAACAAAGAAACTGAGACACTACAATGAATTGTAGCAGAGACAGAACTTAAAGCCTATACAGTATGATGTCAAAAGTATGGCTCCTCCCTACCCCCTTGTATCCTTCCAGAATATTACCTCTGCCATTTTCCTGGTCTTGCCTCAAATAAAAAATAACAACAACAATAAAACCACTGTAATTATCTCAAGTTTCTTATTTCCATGAAGTCAAAATCACAAATACTGTATTATTTATAGCCAAACAGTAACTTACATAGCTTAAGAGGAAAGAACTGATTTCATCACTCTTTTCCCCACCACCAAGAATGTATTTTGCTTAACTCTGCCAAAGGCAAAGGCAACAATAAAACAAAGGTGCCAACTTGGCCTTTAATTTCAGTGGTAGCAAATGTCATAGTGAGCAAAATATGACTTGGGATATCTTGACTCTCACCTGTGATTTTAAAGAAGAAGTTTGAGAGTTTTTGTTTTATTTTATTCTAAGTCTTAATTTATATGCAGCCTGTCTGAACACCTGCTTTTATGACTTCATGCACTTTCTGTCTTATATATTGCACTTTTCCTCTTGCACAGCTCTTCTGGGCAGGGAAAGGGCTTTTTTATAAAACATGCTTGCCTGGGAGAGGCTGAGAGCAAGATACAGTGCAGAAGTCCATGCTGTGTAGTGGAAAACTGGATCCTTACATTGAAACATGGATGCTTACTTGTCTTTCTATAGCCATAACTCTTATTTTAATCATGGAATGGGGCATTTCTTGAAAAATAACTGGGTCATTATCCGGTTAATTCAGAGTCACTGTGAAAATACTAACAAGAAACACAACTTCAGAACTTACTCAGTTTCTCTATGATGGAAGTTTTTCTGTTGAATGGATGTAGCTTTTGGAATTATATTTAACAGCAATAATAATAATTCATGCTCTTCTCCTGTTAGTGCATAGAAACTAAGGAGTGAAAATAACTCAAACTTTACAGTCAAGATCTGAGGTCTAGTACAACTCTATACTTTTCTGGTTGCATGATTTCTCAACTTCATTTTCTCATACTCAGAATGAGAAAAATAAAACCCCACCCCTCAAATCAGATGATGTTTGCCCTAGTGTATTTTATAAAAATGAAATCTAACATCATTACTCCCATAAATTATGGGCTATTATTCTGCAAAATATTAATAGAAATTTAGTATAATAAGGACAATAATGCTTTATTAGGGCATGGAAGAGAGAACTTAGGTTTTTTTCTTACCATGTTCTTTTGTGATAAATTACAGCCATATGTAATAGTTCATATACACCTTAAAATAAAATAGTTTAGATTTATAATTGATCATGCCACTGTCTTTTAAAGTTATGCACACCATTTAAAACTAGCCTCATTCTCTACCAAGTTTAATTACCTTACTTACTACATTTTTCAGAGAGTGTGATACCAGGAAGGTAAAACTACAATGTTGCAACAGAAGAGAGCCATGCTGAGAAGCAATATGAATAATGCCTCCTTGAGATACTGATGGATAGATGGTGGGGGATCTGAGGATCAGTCATAGTTGTTAATCATGTGTGGTAATGTGACGGATTGTTATTACTTCATACACTAGGTGGCTAGGAATGCAGCCAGTTCAATAAAATCATTTTAACTTCCTTTTCATGGTGGTCATTTTTCTTGTGTCTCCTTTCTTCCTTTGGTGTTCTTCAATTAAGGAAGAAAAGGCCTTCCTTTCATTTCACTGTAAGTGACCCATGAATGGGGTTCACTGAAAAAGAAAATATGGCCATGCTATTCAGAACATGTCTTTTCTGTGGGTGAGGGACCTCTGCAAAGTTGGCTGTAAACCATGAAAAGAATTGGATAAGTTGATTCTTCTCATCCTGACTCTTCACCTGTATTTCATGGTCTTAATGCTAAGGAGGGTAGAGAAGGACAAATTTGTCCTTTTTTCTACAGAATAAGTATATTCATATACTATACATATTTGATATAGAGAAACTCCTCTGGAAATGAAAAGAAAGAGAACTTCTAAATGTGGAACAGACCATATGGTTTGCTATTTGAAGTATCCCTATTTAAATTTTGTAGGAAATGTAACATAGCTAATAAAATGTGGTCTTAAGTGTTAAATGTTCTGAACTAAAGATATTTCAAAGACCATTTATGTCAGGGACTTTACTTTGCCTTTCTTGAACTCAGTGATACCTTTTAGAATTATTAAAAACCATCCTGATGGAAAAGACTGTTGTTTAGTTGAAGTAGAAAACATTAACGAAACCATTTAATCTATGGGCCCAATGTCATCTGTGCATGACTAGGTATTTTTGGCTGATGTTAAATTAAAACACATTCAAGACTGGAGTTTGATTGCACTGTATGTTTATAGATCTGTGCTTTAAATATTAGAATTTTGTTACATCTACATACGAATACAAAACTGTTGAAAACACTTCTTACAAAAACTGCAGTAAAAAAAGAAAAGGAATATGAATGTAATGCCACTGATCATAAATAGTCGTTTTGTACCTGATGTTAAGTTCAGGTAACCTTTTCCCCCCATTCACTGTTGCTGTGAATCCAGAATTTGAGTTATTTTAAGTGCTCGCTTCGGCAGCACATATACTAAAATTGAGTTATTTTAAAAGGAGCCTTCAAATGCTGTTGCCCATCTTCATGTGTGGGTAAAGGATAATCCTTTTGATTGCAGAATTTTCAAGGCACTGACAGTGAGAGATTAACTAAAACAGTATTTTATTCCCTGCTGTAGTGGTGAGTACATCGAATTACATATGTTATTAATCCAACACAATATTTTCATGCTAAGCCATTTGGCTCCAGCAGTAGCCCCATGGATCACTGCATTACCATTTAATTTAGTTTTGTTTTAGAGGCACAACACTTACTATCATTTTAGTTAATTGTATAACCAAATAAGGAGAAAAATTGCTCCAGGAAAATGAGTGATGTAGAAGAGGATTCTTGTTGTTAAGAGAATTATTAGGAATTGTTTTCTTAAAGGCTCTCCGCAAAGAACTGCTTACACTCTCAACATTTACCTTCAATGCAACTGAGGGAAAAATGAAGAAGGAAAAATCAAATGTTCTAATTTGGGTGTTCTACCTGTCCCTTAAAATATCAGTGACAATATGTCAGGTCTGTTTCTGGCTTAAGTTTTCCTCTCAGAGCAATTTTCAAATACAAAACGAACTCTGCTCAGGGGGAGAATTACTGGAAATCAATTGCAGTTTCATTTGTGATGCTTAAAATTGTAGCCCCTGCCATTTCTGCTCAATTATACCACACTCAGATAATTTGTTAAATATCTTTGTGTCATGGAGTCAATATATGGAAGTGAATTCTACATATATCTCTGTGTGCTTTTAGAAAATGACAGAAAAAAATTTCCTTTGATGAAAATTGCTTGAA
The DNA here is from genome assembly GCF_022355385.1 of Mustela nigripes. Lineage (NCBI taxonomy): Eukaryota > Metazoa > Chordata > Mammalia > Carnivora > Mustelidae > Mustela > Mustela nigripes. The sequence goes on from NC_081558.1 coordinate 187,994,715, forward strand.
TTTGAAACTCATGAAATTCATTCTAAATTCCTTAAACATAACTCAAGTGGGTCTTTTAAAAAACAGCCTTTTATTTTAGAACATTTCAGATTTGCGGAATTATTGTAAGATGGTACAGGGCGATTCTGCACAGGCCAGACCCAATTTCCCTTATCATTAACATCTTACATTAGTATGGCACATTTGTCACAATTACTGAATGAATATTGATGTATTATTAGATTCATTGTTTATTCAGATTTCCTCAGTTGTTCCTAATGTCCTCTTTCTGTTTTCAGGATCCCATCTAAAATACCACATTGCATTTATAAGTCATGTCTCCGTAAGCTCCTAGCTGGCTCTGACAGTGTCTCAGACTTGCCTTGTTCTTGATAATGTTGATGGTTTCAAAGACTACTGGCCATAAGTTTTGCAGAATGTCCCTGACTTGGAAATTTTCTAATGTTTTTGTCATGATTAGACTTGGGTTGTGGGTTTTAGGGAGGATGACTACAGAAATACCATTCTCATCACATCGTATCAGGGGAACATATTATCAACTGGACTTGATCAGCTGGCTCAGATAGTTCTGTAAAAAGTTTGTCCATTTCAAAGTCATTATTTTTGTCTTTCTTCCCATACTGTACTCTTAGGGAAAAAATTACTATAGGTAGCCCATACCTAAAAGAGTGGGAAGTTAGACTCCCTCTCCTTAAGGGTAGAAGAGCTACATTAATAATTTAGAATTCTTCTGCACTAGTGATTTGTCTCTTCTTCCCATTTAACTTTTTATTTATTCATTTATTTATACTAATACAGACTCATGGATACTTGTTTGTATCAAGATCTAATCCAGTGTCCCTCCTTCCTTCCTTCCCTTCCCTCCCCCCTTCCCTCCTTCCCTTCCTTCCTCCAATTTGGCCACTGGGAGCCATTCAGTTTGCAACAATATTCACTTTATATATCCCATTATTATTTTGGTTTGCTGTTTTTTGCACTTCCTTACTTTCTGAAACTTCAAAATGCTTCAGGCTCTTGTTGTACATTTTCTGCTCATTGATAGCATCAGACACTTCTGCAGGGAGACCTGGTTTCTTGTATTGAAGATGTGTGCTAAGTATTCTCAATGTGTGTGTGTGTGTGTACGTGTGTGTCTGTGTCTGCATGTGTATTTACCTTTTCCTTTCCCTTTGTACACATCTTTGGTAGGATAACTTGAAATGTTTATTCATATTTAATCAATAAAAAGTGAAAATGCCAATGCATTTTATTTGTTTTTTTAAAGATTTTATTTATTTATTTATTTGAGAGAGAGACAGTGAGAGAGAGCATGAGCGAGGAGAAGGTCAGAGGGAGAAGCAGACTCCCCACGGAGCTGGGAGCCCGATGCGGGACTCGATCCTGGGACTCCAGGATCATGACCTGAGCCGAAGGCAGTCGTCCAACCAACTGAGCCACCCAGGCGTCCCAGCCAATGCATTTTAAATGCAAAAGCAGATATTTTAGAACATGAACAAAACTAAAATAACTTTTTAGAGTCACCTAAATATAGCCCACCAATTTCTGACATTTTCCTTTGGTCTTTGAAAGATAAGGAATTTGTGCTGAGTTGGATCAATAGAGGGTAGATATTTCAGAGATGGAAACGATTATAAAATTTGAAATCTGGAAGCACTTGCAGAAGTGGATCAAAATATAAGCATATTTCTACTGAGATTTAGATAAACCAGTGTTCTAAAAGGAAGGTATATTTCTACATTCAGGCATCTCTTATGATCAATAAATTACTCTGAAATTAAGCAACTATTCTGCCACAGACCAAAAAATTTTCACTTCATTTCGACTATCATTACTATGCTGAAAATGCTTTCTTTTCCAATTTTTGAAGTGACAGTCAGAATGAATTTGTGCATGAGAAAAATAAAATGTGTGATCTTTTCTGTATATAGTAGATTTGTGCTGATTTTGACTCTTTTTTTTTATCCCATAAGTGTTTAATGATCACATTTGGCCTAGTCTCTGTGCTCTTCAGCAGCTCTTGCAAACTTGGTATTTAACTGTGATGTTAGGCAGTGGATAATAAGAATACCGTGTGTGACCATGGAAGGGAGAGTGGAAGAATTCTGTCACACTGGCTTTAGTCAGAGTTGGCTATTGCTGAGCTAACTAAACTTAAAATACATGGTAAGCAAAATTCTGTGATATCTAAAAGAATAAGGCTTATAGGTTTCTAGTTTGTATGGCAGCTTTATGAGTTGTTGCGCAGAGCTGGTCTTCAAGGAATATAAACTGAAAAACCTTCAGTAGTACACTGGGGTCAATGGCCAGGACAATTGGCTTCTGTATAACTCAGGCCATATTTTTACTATATTTATTCCAATAATAATAATAATTACTACTTATATTACTACTAATAATTCAGTAATTTTAAACGCCATACACCAGGCATTACATTATAGCTTTATATATAAAATGGATTTGATACCTAAAATAAGGTCATATGTTTGATATTTGTTTCAAAGTTTGAGCAAGGAACAAGGCTGACTTTTAACACAGGAGCTTCTGAGTTATGATCATAATCATTAGACTATACCTCATTAAAAGTGATTAGATTTGGTGACATAAATCCATTTACAGTTAGAGTAAAAATCTTTTTGGCTGTATTATGAAAAGTCTAATCAGTCCAGATTAAGGTAATATAGTATATTGTTTACATAGAGCTATGTGTATTTCCATGTGTATGTGTATAAACTCACATAAATATACAGGGAGAAAAAGAAAATGAGTATATTTAAATGTAATTTTCTATTAAATTAGTAATTTGACACATAGCATTTAGAGATTTTGCTAATTATTGATGTGGATGTCAAAGTGTAAATTTCACAGTGGTTCTAATGATCTTCCCTTATCACTGTTAAGAACTCTGAGATAAAAGAAAAAAAAAGTAAAGGCGGGCTAATGTAGATGAAAAATTACTCATGTTGCAGAAACATAGTTCATTTGCTTCTGGCATAAGTTAAGGGAAGAGACCATATATTTATGTCACCGTGTAATGGCATACTGTAGGCTATTTCTATATGCATTCTCATTCCAGACTAATTTGTCAATTGTCGGTAAATTCACCATCTCCCACATCCGGATAAATATAGATTTCTTTCTCAGTTGACGGTAAATACATTGTAGATACTCTATAGCAGGCAGCAGATAGATGAAGGCATTAAGGTGACTTTCTTGCTGAGTGTAGTGTCAGAAAATCAGGCACTCTGTAGAGGGTATACTTGGAATGTCTCAAAAAAAAAAAAATGATACCAGAGCCTAGAGTTGTCTCACAATCATTATCATGATTCTTGCATTGGCCAATGTGGTTTCCTTAGTTGTACGAAAGTAATTAGAATCAGGGTGATTTAGTCCAGAAAAAGGGGTTGAGGAAATAAGGTTCTGTGTCAGTAACTTTAATTAGCTTTCATCTATCTGTCTCAAATCTTTTTGGAAAAAGGTAGAAAATGTGGAAATACCTAAACAAATAAGTGCATAAGGCAGACTTTGACCCATAGTCATCCTTGCTCTACTGTATAGTAAATACTGTATAATGAACAGAAATGTCATAAAGGGGGATCAAGTAAGAAATGGGTGAATTTTTTTTTAAGGGAAAAGAAAAGAAAGGAAAAGCCCTAATCTTTGAATAATGAAGTCTTAGATGTTAAATTCAAACACAAAGTATAGCACTATAAAAGAAAATAATTCAGGGAGGTTCAAGAATGCTAAAAATAAAATTTTAAAATAAATGCATATGGTACTACAGTAGTTCTCAAAGTGTGACAAGAGCAGTAGCATCAGCATTACTTCAAAATATGTTAAAAGGCATATTTTTGAGTCCTAACCCAAATTTATTGAATCTGAGACTCTGAGAATGGGGCAATACAATCTGTATTCCTGTAAGCTCTCCAGGTGACTCCATATGAGAAAAACTGGTAAAGTTACATTTACTAATGCTCCTAAAAGTAAAGTAAAGCTTTGGATTCGCTTGAAAGGAACAACTGAAACAGAAGAACTCTGGAGTGAGTTAGCCATCATTGTCAGTCATCTGGATTTTTTTTTTCATTAAACAAATTCTTTGTCCAACATATTGGATATATTGGGGAAAAATAACCTTCCCGCTACTCAGAAGTAATTTCAGGAATTTTTTCCTGATTGATGTCAGATTTGTAAAAGCTATTATAGTGATCCACGTAGACATGTGAAGTACTAACAGTTGACTTTGCTAAGTCGGCACTCCTGGGGGGAAGAGCTTGGGAGTCTAGAACATGTGCGCACTCTTCAGTGCGCTAATTCCAACAGACCTTAATTCAAAATGTACTTATTTAAGGGTGACCATGAGTATGTTAATGAAATTAGTGATGTGGAAAATAGACATATAAACCATGACTCCTGATCTCAAATTGCTTACCATTTGTATTCACCCAGGGAAATCTTGCAATGGACGTATTTTGCTAGCAGGTATTTACATCCATATAAATTATCCAGCTTCTTTTGTGCTTACATTCTCTAAAATTTGAGCTCTAATTATTTTAGATACCCAGTCTAGGTAAATCCACATAGTGATGATTGGTCTTTGATGAGTCCCTTCATGAGTATAAGTTTACACCTTTCTCTTGGAATTTATTAATTGTCAAGACAAAGAATTTAGTGATAAATAATCACTTTATAAGCATCTTAGTCTCCAACAACAAAGAAAAAGGTCATGAATTCTCAACCTTGTAACTTCAAATACAGATTGGTTTTGGTATAATATCTAAAAGCATCAAGTGGGTGACCTATTTCTTATGTGAGAGTGAAAAAATGTAAAAAACAGGAGACAGTGAGGAAACCAAGAAGTGGAAATAAAATGCCCAAATTGCTAAAGTAATGATGAACGTCGTTTCAAAGGGAAAAGTCAAGCAGACAATAGCATACAAATAATTAGAAAGACTTATAACAGTAAGGACAATGTAGCTTAAGTAGAAAATCAGGCCTAAGTTAGTAAATTGGAATACAAATGTAGTCAAACACATCTGGAAAATGAAAATAGTTCATTTTTGTTAAATATGAATGAAAAGGTAATGCCAAAACTAAAAAATAAAATCAGATGAATTTCTTTTTTTTTTTTTTAAAGATTTTATTTATTTATAGAGAGAGGTCACAAGTAGGCAGAAAGGCAGGCAGAGAGAGAGAGAGGAGGAAGCAGGCTCCCTGCTGAGCAGAGAGCCCGATGCGGGACTGGATCCCAGGACCCTGAGATCATGACCTGAGCCGAAGGCAGCGGCTTAACCCACTGAGCCACCCAGGCGCCCAAATCAGATGAATTTCTTAATCTCTGGTAATGATTGAGAATAATGAATTGAAACTGGGCTAGCCTAAAACTGTAATCTAATAAACTGAGGTGGGAATGAATTATATTTTATGAAAATATTTAAGTGGTCAAGCCTGACTACTTGTGTTTCAGTGAATCTGTGAAAAATGTCAAAGTCAAAACAAGGTCAACTGATTTGGGGAAACAGGAAGCCTGAGAAAATATTTTGATAGAAAAAGGTGGGGCTTCTATTTAAAGGTAGCGACAACAAATTTGTACAAATGAAATATCTATGATATTATAGATCTGTGATTACTATTAATTATTTATGCTTCAGTTTACAATATGGGAAAATGAAATGGAAAGACATTTCTAAAGGAATAATGTATTATTTCTGGTCAATTTTCTTTAAATTATTGAATAAATATAGAATTTTTAAAAATTCTGGCAAATTGATTTTAAAATTGATATGAAGGAATTAATATGTACAAGGTTTCAGGGTACATAACTCGTTATAAAAACATAGTAGAGTAAGATAATTTCAAAATTCTTTTAGTGCAAATATGTAGAATTTCTGGATAAAATAGAGTCAAAACTTTCATACTTGATATCTTGGAAGAATAAAAGGAACATAATATCTAGTTTCTTGAAACAAAGAAAAGGGTCAGCAAATTGAAAAACAGATGCATGGCTTGATGCTTCAGTAGGTTGGTGGTAGGCAGTGTATACAGTGAGAAAGGGAAAGTATTGTCTTGGCAACCAACTGGCTTTGGTTTTAATTCTTAAATGGGTACAAGAGATAAGGCCTCCTAGCAATATAGGAGGGAAATCAAAGAAGATATTCCTGCATAAATTAAAACACTGCATAAATTAGGTGAAATATACATTGTATGAAATGTGAACTAGAAAAAAAATACCTGTAGGTACGGAAAGATGACAAGAAAGTTTTCTAATTCTTCCTGAGTTTTGAAAGAAAAAAATGACGTTTACTCCAACAAAGTTTCTGCACAACTGATGAATAACTGAACTCTACCCCTGAAACTCATATGATTAAAAAAAGAAGTGGGGGGATGGGGTAACTGGGTGGTGGTATTAAGGAGGACACATGTGGTGATGAGCACTGGGTGTTACACACAACTAATGAATGGTTGAACACTGTAGCAAAAACCAGTGATGTACTATATGCTGGCTAATTGAACATAATTAAAAAATAAAGAAAGAAAAGAAAAAAAAAAAAACAGTGGTCCCAAGTAGTTTATATATGTGGACGACTGGAAAAAAAAAATGTAAAAGTGCTTTGAAAGACATGGTCTCTCCCCAGGTTAATTAAACACACGCACACACACACACACATACACACACACACATACACAAAACAACAACAACAACAACAACAAATAAACCCACCTCAGTTAAATTCCCACTGAGGATGAGGTCATAGTCCAGAATCAAAGTCTATGGGAAACCAATCTACTGTGACTGTCACTTGACAAAATCAATAGGAGGATTACAGTGCTGAATAGCTCATAAAAACAACTATAAAATCAGTATATTTTATTTAAGGAAAAAAAACCCTATTTAAATAAAGGGGGTAATGGTCTTTAAATTAAAAGCATTTGACTTCAGTTCAGGTCATGATGTCAGGGTCCTGGGATAGAGCCCCTCATCAGGCTCCCTCCTCAGCAACAGGGAGTCTGCTTGTCCCTCTCCCTCTGCCCTTCTCCCCACCAGGGCACTCCCTTTCTCTCTCCCTTTCTTTCTCTCTTTATCTCTCTCCAATAAATAAATAAAATCTTAAAAAAAAAATTATACACACACACACACACACACACACACATATGTAAAACTTAAGGATTAAAACACAATAAAACACAAATCAATATTTTTAAAAAACCAGACATGTTTTTATAGCCATTATATAACTTATAATATGCATACATTATTTTGACCTCATCTCCTATTTAAATAAAGAGGTAGAAGAAAGAATAAGTGTCTGAATAAAAAAGCAGCTTCCCACATCATGGACCAAATAGTAGATACCATAGCAATGGGTTTTCCAGTTTCTTTTTTTTTTTTTTTTTCTCTATCATTCACAGAATATTTTTCCTTTGGTAGGAGAAAATGTTAAAATGTTTAAAATTATGGTTAGATTTTCAGGCTAACTGGAGTTTAGATAATTTATAATATAGTCAAAATATTATATGTTTAAAAACCACATAATTTTCTACTTTTTTATTATTATTTTATTATGTTCAATTAGCCAACATATAGTACATAATTAGTTTTTGATGTCATGTTCAATGATTCGTTAGTTGTTTATAAAACCCAATGCTCCTCACCACGCATACCCTCCTTAATACCCATTTTATAAAGTTCAGTTCACTTTAAGTTAAATAAGAGTATATGATAATCAAGATATTCTTTTACACATTATCTGGGGAAAATGGCCAGATTTTCAAAAGCCCAATATCATTTCTAAAAATGAAAAATATAATTGATAAAATTAAACACCAAGGTCTATTAGATCAGATACAAGTGAAGAGATAATTAATGAACTGAAAGATAGAGCTGAGAAAATTTTGCAGAAGGCAATGAAAAATGGTAAGTAGATGGTTAATGGGGCAGAGAAGTTAAGGTTAAGAAATGTAGAAAATAGAATAAGAAGATCATTAAGGGAGGTAAACCATATGAGACTCTTGACTCTGGGAAACAAACTGAGGGCTGTGGAAAGGGAGGTGGGTGGGGGAATGGCATAACTGAGTGATGGGAATTAAAGAGGGCATGTGATATGATGAGCACTGGGTGTTATATTCAACTAATGAATCATTGAACATTATATCAAAAATTAATGATGTACTGAACCTTGGTTAATCAAATTTAAGTTAAAAAAAGTTTCAAAGTGTGTCAAAAAGATGTTACATAAAGAACAGAAATATACTCTACAAATGTACAATATCTCTTGCAAAAGTGGAAAAAAAGAGGTACCATAGTTGTTACATGATAATTTATATAAACTAATAAAGTGTGCATATGCAATGTATATATGTAAGGTACCTTCAAAAGCAATGTACAAGATACCCAAGACAGTGCTGAGAGTGGCTGATTTGGGGGAGGAGGCCCATGGAGTAGGAGAGAAAGTTTCATATTTATATGTGTTATAATTTTCTTTTTCTCTAGCACTAAAAATTGTTTTTTCATACCAAATATTTTTCAGGGTTAATAATTCATGGACAGGAAAATGAAAACTAAAGCAAAATGAGGATAAGAAGATAAAGCCAGTGATAAAGCTACATAAATTATGCATTTGTTCTTTTGTTCTAATGATGAACATTTTGGTTCAAAGTCTTTTATTTTTCATTACAAGGAGGAAAACACAAAAATTTTTATGATTCACAGCTTTCAAACACACAGGGAACATGGATAGCCTTGAAGAATAGTTTAATTGTGCTGTGAGAAGAAATGTCTCCTACAGATCCTCCAGACTTTGAAAAATGCAGTTATTAAATGTACGCTTATCTCCCCATAAGTTCTAACCCAGAAAACTGTCAGTGCCAACACTAGGATCTGAATATACAATCCTCATATTTTTATATCCTCCATTTATTGATTTTTATTGAACACCTACTATGCCCCAGGCACTGCAGATATGTAAGCCAGAGTGATTTCTGTTTCATAGGCTAAAGGAAAAAGCAGACTTGTGGGGCACCTGGGTGGCTTGGTCAGTTAAGTGTCTGCCTTTGGTGTTTGCCAGAGTCCTGGGATCAAGACCTGTATCAGGCTCCCTGTTGAGCAGGGAGCCTGCTTCTCCTTCTCCCTCTTCCCCTACTTCAGCTTGTAATCTCTCCCTCAATTGGTGCCTCTCTGTCTCTCAAAGACATAAATAAAATTAAAAAAAAAAAAAAGAAAAGGAAAAAGCAGACTTGTAAATCTGTGTGATATAATTATTAATATAGCAGAGATATTCATGAAGCACCACAGGTTTAAAGAGAAGCCTAGGAGAAGCAGCAAAATTTGAGTAAAACTTTTTCTTAAAAAGTAAAACTTTTATTAGAAGATAGAAGTTATCTAGTCAGATAAGACAGTGGCTAGAGAGTGCCAAGAATAGAAAACACCTCCTTTCTATTCTCTGGGGTTCCTAATTTACTTGCTTATTAGTTCATTTGTTGATTACTTCATTGATATGCATAGATACTGCTTATTTTCTGGGTTCCGGCACCATCTGGCACTTGGAATGCAATAATGATGAGATACGTATCTTTCTGAAACACTAATGTTATGAGGTCACTTCCATATTTAAAAATTTCTCATGGGTCTGTCAATGGAAGTGAATTGTAAACTGAGATACTTGTACCCCTTGGCCACAGGAAGACTTTGTAGAGATGTGAAGTGATACTTTTTTTTTTTCTATCTGTATATTTTCTATTTATTTATTTATTTATTTTTATTGTGTTGTGTTATGTTAATGACCATAAAATACCTTATTGGGTTTTGATGCAGTGTTCCAAGATTCATTGTTTATGTACAGCACCCAGTGCTCCATGCAATACCTTCCCTCCTTAATACCCACCACCAGATTAGCCATCCCTCCACCCGCCTCCCTTCTAAAACCCTGAGTTTGTTTCTCAGAGTCTCTCATGGTTTGTCTCCCCTTCCGATTTCCCTCAATTTACTTTTCCTTTCCTTCTCCTGATGTCCTCCATGTTATTGCTTATGTTCCACAAGTAAGTGAAACCATATGATAATTGACTTTCTCTGCTTATTTCACTCAGCGTAATCTCTTCCATTCCTGTCCATTTTGATACAAAAGTTGGGTATTCATCCTTTCTGATGGAGGCATAATGCTCCATTGTATATATGGACCGTAACTTCCTTATCCATTCATCTGTTGAAGAGCATCTTGGCTCTTTCCACAGTTTGGCTATTGTGGACATTGCTGCTATGAACATTGGGTTACATATGGCCCTTCTTTTCTTTACATCTGGTCCAGATGGGGTAAATACCCAGTGGTGCAATTGCTGGGTCATAGGATAGCTCTCTTTTTAATTTTTTGAGGCATCTCCACACTGTTTTCCAAAGTGGCTGCACCAGCTTGAATTTCACCAACAGTGTAAGAGGGTTCCCCTTTCATAAGATCCTCTCCAACATTTATTGTTTCCTTCCTTGTTAATCTTTGCCATTCTAACTGGTGTAAGCTCAATGGGGTTTTGATTTGAATTTCCCTGATTGCTAATGATGATGAACATTTTTTCATGTGTCTGATAGCCATTTGTATGTCTTCTTTGGCGTACTGTCTGTTCATGTCTCCTTTTCTCACATGATTGTCTGTTTTGTGTGTGTTGAGTTTGAGGAGTTCTTTATAGATCTTGGATATCAGCCCTTCATCTGTAGTGTCATTTGCGAAAATCTTCTCCCATTCTGCGGGTTGCCTCTTTGTTTTGTTAACTGTTTCCTTTGCTGTGCAGAATCTTTTTTGTCTTGTTGAAGTCCCAAAAGTTCATTTTCACTTTTATTTCCTTTGACTTTGGAGATGTGCTTTGAAAGAAGTTGTTGTGGCTGATGTTGAAGAGCTTACTGCCTATGTTATACTCAAGGATTTTGATGGATTCCTGTCTCATGTGAAGTCACACTTTTTTTTTTGAAGTCATACTTTTAATGAAATTCAGTTTCACATCTTCAATTTCCATGTATATTTTCTCCTAAAATGGATCTTCCTGAGAATGATATTGCTGTTCACAGGTCCTCACTTCCCAACACTCCTTTCATAATCACCCTTGTCCTTTTTTCTCCTCCATCCTAGATGGTGTTTTGCACATTCCCCAACTACAAAAATCTCCAGGGTGGGGCGCCTGAGTGGCTTAGTTGGTTAAGTATCTGACTCTTGATCTCAGTTCAGGTCTTGATTTCAGGGTGGTGAGTTCAAGCTCTACTGTGCTGGGTATAGAGCCTACATAAAAACAAAACAAAAAACAAAACAAAACAAAAAACTCCAGGATTATAAACAAAAAACAAAATTTCAAGAATGTATAGTTTTTGAGAGTGACTTCCCTGAGAACAAAGCCAAAATAAAGGGCTTCACTAAGAAATTTTAAAGGGGGAGTACCTGGATGGCTCAGTGGGTTAAGTGTCTGTAATTTGGCTCAGGTCATGATACCAGGGTCCTGGGATTGAGTCCCACATTGGGCTCCCAGCTCAGTGGAGAGTCTGGTTCTCCCTCTATGCCACCCCCGCCTCCTTATCTCTCTCTCTTATGTGCTATTTTTCTCTCTCAAATAAATAAACATTAAAAAAAAATTTGAAGGGAGCTGTATCTCATATCAACCAGGTGATTTATTTTCATCAGGGCTTCATTTTATAATCATTTTATCTGTGTGAGTATTTGTTGGTCTACCTAAATACCTACCTATTTGTTTAAATACCCACTTACTTATTTAGAAGTGACATTCTGATATGGATGATCGGTTTTAATGAGAGGACTTCATTTAGCTCACATGCAGAATAGTTGCCTTAAATGAGCTACTCTAAAGCTCAGAAATTTGCAAATGTAACTAAAAGTTTATATCTATCTATCTATCTATCTATATGTATATATATAAATTACATATTTATAATATATATACATATACATACATGTACATATTATGCATATGTATCTATATTCCATAAATTTATACTTTGAAATTATTTAAAATTACTATAAAAATTTTCAGATTCAATTTGGAGATATAAAACAGGTATCTAGTTTTTCAACAGGTAGTGTATACCTTACAGCATGTATAGTGTATAGTATACATATACATATTATAAGGGATAAATAGTTTTTTTAACCTTTTTAGCTGTATACAAATAGAAATAAAAATGTATGGTTGCCACTGGTATGAAGTAAAGCCTCATCTCCTTGGCATGGTAAGCAAGTTGTATAGTTTTATCAAACTCCTTCTTTTCAACATGTGACTCTCCCCTGCCTTTCCTTCTCCTGCACCCTATGGTCTTAGCCTCATGGATTGATTTCCTCTTACAGAATAAGTTATGCTTTTAATACCCTTCAGCATTGCACTCTATTTTCATTCCTTGAAAGTATTTATTTTTTTCCACTCCCATCCCTTTCCAAAGGCCTAACCTGATACCATATTGGTTACTTCCTCCTCTGTTCCTTCTAAGTCAGTGTGAGAGCTGTTATGGTTGCTTATGTATTACAAGGCAGTTATTTAATCACAGCTATGTCTCTCTTCCTTAATGCACCTCTATGAGGGCAGGGAATGTGTTTTTTATGTATATATATACAAAGATGTGACCACTAGCATTATGTCAAACACAGAATGATAAACAGAAGAATAAAAAAAGCTGCAGTCACTCATTGTTGCAATTTCACTTCTTTTCAAGATAGTCATTATTGACAGTTTGATGAACACCTTTGCATGTTTTTTTCATTCACAAACACACACAAAGATGTGTTAATAATTATCAGTTTATTTTTTCCTTTCCAGGGTCTGTACCCTTGTTTGTTTGTTGCTTCCTTTTTAAAATTTACGACTTCTAGGCTGTTGAATAATAATGGCAATATATGGTACTTGTTTCTGACTTGAATGAGATTTTCTTTAGTGATTCACCCTTTTGCAGAATCTCTATAATTATTTCTAATTTATACTTTTTGTGTCAAGAATATTTTCTATCCTCTGTTTACCGACACAAATGCCAGAAATATTTTGGATATTGTCAAAAGACTTTTTGTCATCTATTCCTATGACTGTGTTTTTTTCCCTTTTAATTAACAATATAATTAACAAAACATTTTTCTTATTGTTATACTATCTTGTATTTATGAGATGAACTTTATTGTTCATGTCATATTATTATTTTCATGTATAATGAGATTATTTGCTATGATTCCATGTAATCTACAATATTTTTCTCCATGTTCATGAGTAATGACTGTATCTTAATTTTCTTTTATATTCTTAGTATTTAGAAGAAGAGATTTCAATAACTATTCCCCAAGTAAATGGGTAAACAGATGTTAGTGTTTGATATTTTTATTCGTACATACTTTTAATATGTGATTCACTTCATTTACTGAGTGGTCCCTCATTGATGTCTGTCTTCATGTATTCATTCATTCATTCATCTAATCATTCATCCATTCAGCTAATAATTTGCTAGCAATCTATGGTGTGACAAGCCCTCTGCTAGGAGCTGGCTATACACTCACTGGTTTTGGTCCTTGTGGAACTCTAAGTCTAATATCTACACCACCATAAAAATCTTATGGCCTGAAGAAGTGTTTTTTTTGTTTTGTTTTGTTTTTTTTTTTTTTTTTTTTTTAATTGTAAGCTCCTAGGAGACAGAGGCTATGTTTGTTTTTTCAGAAAGTAACAAATCAAGGGTGACATTAAATATACGTGCAAAAATGTTTTACTAGAATGCCAGATTAGCATGCAATAGTTTCAGTGTTATCTTCTTACTATACTCAACACTTTATCTTTATTAGAGGATAGTGTCCAATTTGAGGCTCCTGAAGGAGTTAAATGAACTTTGTGTAGGATTCATGGGAGAGCCACATAAATGGAAGAGCTGGAAAATTATACTTAGGAGGAGAAATTAAAGGTATTCAAGTGATTCTGTCTTACAAATGAGACTGGGACCAGTTTCAAAATAATCCTTCAGGGCTCATTCAAAAAATTGATCAGCTCTTCTGAATCGCTACTGAGGATGGGATTCTACTAAACAAATGCTCAAGTCAGCGAAATATTTCATTTATTGCAGCCAGATTACAAAAACGCATGATGGTGAGAATGGTTTAACTTTAGAATGTACTCAAAAGAAAATATAAAAGAAGCAAGAGTGGGTAACAACTACACTCTTCTGGCTGGTTTAATTTCTTGGTAGGGAGACACCTACTGCAGACCAAAAGTGTCTCAAGGGTTTTCCTAGGTCAAAAACACCATGAAAACAGTATTAATAACAGTAATCTAACATTTATTGAAGATTTACAGTTTTGTGTTCTAAGTCTACATCCTTTTTCGTGTATTTCTCATTTAATAATGTTAGGTACTATTATTAGTAGAATAACCATATGTCCTGGATTCTTTTGAATGGTCCAGATTTACACCTATTTTCCCGAAGTAAAATTATTATTAACATTCTCTACCATTCACAATAGTGTCACTTATTGGAAAATAAATTACATGGTTAGTCTAGCTGATATCTGTATTTCAGTATTGAATCTAAACTGCATAGAGGTTAAAAAAATTTGCTGAGGTCACCCAGGTAGTAATTGAAAAGTTGTGAATTTATGATTAAATAGCTACATATTCATAACCTGCATTGAGGACTCTGAAAATAAGGAACAAGACTTACTCTCTGACCTCCTGCAAGTCACACTATATCTACACATGTGTATGACAAATGCAATTGTAGACATAATGAGGAAGCCAAATACCCAGAAATGAGACTAAGTAATCTTTAAAATACATTTAAAAGTCTGTGTTTAATGCATTAGCATCTGTATGTGAAGATTACAATTCTCTTAGTCCTCTGAGGACAGACTTTCAGTAAATCTTAGATGTAAGCAATTGAGAATAGTGTTTGAATCTGAAGTAGAAAGGACCTTTGACTTTAAAGAGAAATGTAAGAAAGGTGACCTTAAAATCGAATATGTAGCAAAAAAGGTATCATCAGGAAAAAGTAACCAATGGAACTGGAGGAGATGAGAAAGCTCATAGGGTAAAATGTAGCTTTAGTGGAGGCCTCCAAGCTTCTTCATGTAACAGCCACTCCCCCTTTCCAAAAAAAAGGAACAGGAGATCTGCATCTGAGACACAAAGGAACTTCCTGAAAAAGTAAGTTTCTTTAATCCTCTAAAGGCTACTTGCTATCTACCTGACTAGCTCCTTTTTCCTCACTCCTGATCCAGTACACTCACAAAATTAACACTCAACAAGAAGAAAGGGACATTTTAATAAAATGCATTTATTGGCATTTTCAGTGTGAATGCTTTACTGTTCAGTTTTCCTGTCTCCTGACTTATGAAATTGGTAAAGTGTGAATCATTATTTCTAGAAACTGTTTCTTTTTAGGATGGACCCTTAGTTGCAATGGGAAACCTAATATTTTTGCTTTGTTTTACCCCTTTACTCACTCACTGAACATGAATGAAGAGCTATTGTTCCCAGCATCCAACTACATGCCAAGGATACAAATTGAAGATGCTATGTCTCTTTCTTCAGGGAGCTCGTAGCCAAATAAGGAAAGCATATATGTGAACCCATAAGATAATTTTGAAAACACCATGGTGAAAATATATTTTAAAAAAGGGAAAATGTAAAATCAATTTAAACATTAGACATTTTGTCTATCAGAAATATTAAAAACAAAAAAACCTCTCCCTACACCATGTTGTTGATTCACTTGAAATTAAGTCCATTAAGGAACACAGTTTCTCACTGCCTACTTTATGCATTTTTTGCACTTGAATTCCAGTACAAAGCCCTCTCCTGTTTTTCCTCTTCTCTTTCTGGTGGCTCCCAGATTTTTGCTGCTTCCTCCTGTTCTCTTCTTCCTCCCCTGTTCTTTAAAGTTAGAGCTGTCCTGAGTTCTTCCTTGCTCACTCATGGGTTTTCTGTTGATACCTACTCTTCAAGGGCTATAATCCTAAAATGCCTCTCCATTTTACTTAAAGCAAGGATAGATTCAGGGATTTGAGGATTGAAGCTTATAAAACATGGCTCTCTTAAAACAAACAGCAACAACAAAAAGCAAAACAGTAACAAGAAAAGATTTGTCTTCAGAAGTTAATATAAATGGAAAAAAATCATAACCAAATTATAAAGTGCAAAAAATCTGACAATACTGTAATATATCACCAAATTAGAAAAACTAAAACAAGATGAAATCAGAGAGAGAGAGAGAAACCATAAGAGACTCTTAATCCTAGGAAACAAACTGAGGGTTGCCTGAAGGGTAGGGACAGGGTAACTGGGTAATGGACATTAAGGAGGGCACATGATATAATGGCTTTTATATGAGACTAATGAAACCCTGACCTCTAACTCTGAAACTAATAATACCCTTATGTGTAAATTAATTGAATTTAAATTAAAAAATAAGTATAATGACATCTGAAAGAAAAAATCCCATGTGATTTTATTAACTACTGAATATATTTCCCCCTGTATTTTGGCTGCATATTCTTTTATCTCTTCATATGAGAGTAATCTTATACTACCGTGTTTTATAGAACAACTAAAAAGTTAATTTAGTCTTTTGTATGGCAGAATTTTGGTTTTTATTATTATTTTAATTTTTTTTCTTTCAGTTTCACAATTATTTACTGGTAATTGCATATAATTTTCTTTCTTCTTTTTTTTTTTTTAAAGATTTATTTATTTATATGTTTGACAGACATCACAAGCAGGCAGAGAGAGAGGAGGAAGCAGGCTCCCTGCTGAGCAGAGAGCCCAATGTGGGGCTCGATCCCAGGACCCTGGGATCATGACCTGAGTAGAAGGCAGAGGCTTTAACCCACTGAGCCACCCAGGCACCCCTGCATATAATTTTCTAAGATTGTTTTCAGGTTTGAGAAAACTGCTTTCTTTCGTATCTGAGCTGTAAGACTAACCTTATAGATTAGCCTCTAGCTTCATATATTTCAAATGTTATCTCACCTCCTGGAACCTAAGCACACTTTCATGTTATGA
This sequence comes from Mustela nigripes, assembly GCF_022355385.1. NCBI lineage: Eukaryota > Metazoa > Chordata > Mammalia > Carnivora > Mustelidae > Mustela > Mustela nigripes. The sequence continues at coordinate 188,011,716 of NC_081558.1, forward strand.
TATAGCCTGCTATTTCAAAGCATGATGGGCCAGCTGTCCGCAGTTGTGGGGCAGAAGTATTCCTGAATACCATTCTTATATGCAGAAGAGACTGGAACATATATAAATATATCCATTAAACCCAAACTTACTGTGTCTCCAACTCAATTTGGGGGGGTCTTGATAGGAGCCAGTGAAAGAGAGGGAGGCTTGATTATCTTTCTGATAAAACCAACGTCCTTATAAAGGTCTTCATGGACTTGATCACACTCCCCAAATTTCCAGGACCTCTCTGACCTCCTGTCCCTTCCCACCAGTCTCTCCTTGCACCCTGCTTCTACTACACAGGTCTTCCTGCCATTTCTTGAACTTCATAAGACTTTTGTCTCCTTTACCTGGGATGTTCTTCTCCAGCTATTCTGTTGGCTTACCTTCCTTGTATCCGTTAAGTCTTGGCCCATGTTCACCTCCCCATGATACCTACCCTGAGTTAAGATGACACTCTGCCTTCCTACCCTATTTTCCATACTCTGGTCTAATTTTTCTTTCATCCATAGCTTTGCCACCTTCTTCTATAATATATAATTGCTTTTTGTTGTGCTAACTTCTTGACTTTGTTTCCCTGGGAAATAAACTCTATACGAATAGGATTTTTTTTTAAAAGATTTTATTTATTCATTTGAATAAATAAAAGAGGCAGGCAGAGAGAGAGGGAGGAAGCAGGTTCCCTGCCGAGCAGAGATCCTGATGCAGGGCTTAATCCCAGGACCCTGAGATCATGACCTGAGCCAAAAGCAGAGGCTTTAACCCACTGAGCCACCCAGGCGCCCCGGGATCTTGTTTTTTTGTTCATTGATACAGTCTAAGTACCTAGAACAATGCCCAGCACAAAGCAAGCTTGTAATAAATCCTTAAATGAATGAATAATGTCTACTGAATATACAAAATATATTTTTATTTTCACTTTAAAAACTGGGCATGGGGGCACCTGGGTGGCTCAGTGGGTTAAAGCCTCTGCCTTTGGCTCAGGTCATGATCCCAGGGTCCTGGGATCGAGCCCCACATCGGGCTCTCTGCTCAACGGGGAGCTTGCTTCCTCCCCCCACCCCCACTCTCTCTCTCTCTTTGCCTGCCTCTCTGCCTACTTGTGATCTCTGTCTGTCAAATAAATAAAATTAAAAATAATTAAAAAAAAAACTGGCCATGTATGTACTTTTAAGATATATGTATTTGAAATTGTTTATTTTTATCTTATATTTCCAAGATAATATATTAGTTTTTTTAAAAATATAATCTTTATTCAGGGGTAATAAAAAGACTATTTACAAATAAATTTCAGACTTTTCAGTTCTTTGTATCATATATCCTATATTGCTTTTAATTAAGTACAAATTTGCAAAATATTAGAATTTTTATTCTCTCCTGGAACATATGTAATATGCTCTTTCTTGATGCAAAAATAACTCATTAAGTTCAATAGTAAAGTTCTCTTCTGTCTCATAGAGGGATCACAGAATAAGGGAAATAAGTATCGTGCCTGTGACGTTAGAAATACTGTAAACATTACCAATACCCCCGTTGCTATCCACAGCCAGACTGGGCGTATTCAGTCCAGTGCCTTTTTTTTTTGGGAAACTTTGATCTAATTTCTTACTAAACAGTAAAGTGCTACGTAATGTGTACTGTAATGTTTAGATTCCATTCTTTGCTCAAATCTGATGATAGGTACTCTAAAACTACTTAAGTCCCATCCTCTTATAAATCTCACTGTATGTGGTTAAACTTCTACTTCTGTATTGAAATTAATTTCTCAGATGTCTTCCACAACCTTCAAATTTAATTACCTTTCTTCAGTGCTACTTGACCTGTCTGTGGCATGTGGTATCATTAAACCTTTATTCCTTGAACTATTTTCTTTTCCTTGCTTTCCGTGACTCTGCATTTTCTGATTCTCTTACCTCTAGCCACTACTACTACTAGTTTCCTTCATTTTTTTCCTTTTCCCAATCCTTAAATGCAGCTGTTACTCAAGCCTCTGGCACTTGTCCTTTGATCCTCTCTTTTCACACCTTGAATGTAGTCTTATATATTCAAAACTATAAATACTACTCTGACTGGTGAGTTTCCAACCCACCTCCCAGTTGTGGTCTTTTTGCTCTTTTCTTATTATTTACTTCTACTTTGTACATAATAACTTTAGTTTTCTGGTCCCTCCAACAGGTGTTATCTGTGCTTTCAAGGTCCTATTTTCAAGATAGGAAACAAATATTAGTAAATTCCTAACTGTGTATGAGTGTTAATTATAAGAAAAACAGCAAAGAAGACAGGGATGTCTAGTGTAGTCAGGTGAGGGAGTGAAGATTTTCTAAGGAGTTATCTAAAAGAAATAACTAACAGTTATTTGTAGCAGTTCATTCACTCATTTATTTATTCATTCACCAAAGATGTAGGACTGACAGACAAACTTGAAGGGACAAAAGCACTGAGACATAATTCTTTACCATGAGACATTATTATCTAGTGTGGGAAATAAGCATCTAAATACATAAACACAATACAGAATACTACTACTGTGATATGTGTAAGTTGAAACAAAATATTAAGGAGGAAGATACTAATTCTACTTGAAAGGTATTCCATCAGGCTAAACATCAGTGAAAACATAAATGAACCATCTATGAGATACATGAAATAATTAAAATGTAAAGAAAAACGGTTATTGGGATATTTTTTTAAATCTCCTTTAAAATACTCAGCTTATAAAAAGGTTACTGTTGTGGGATGCCAGGATGGCTCAGTTGGTTAAGCGGCTGCCTTTGGCTCAGGTCATGATCCCAGCGTCCTGGGATGGAGTCCGCATAGGGCTACTTGCTCAGCGGGGAGCCTGCTTCTCCCTCTGCCTCTGCTTCTGTCTGCCTGTGCTCACTCTCTCTGACAAATAAATAAAATCTTAAAAAAAAAAAAGGTTACTGTTGTAATGACAAAGAAATATAAATGGAAAGTTTTGAAGCTAGAGCATACGGTAAGGCTAAGGCCTATGAAAATTCTGTCATTTTCCTCTTTTAGCAAGTATGTTCAGTTGAGATGTGACATACTAGGCATTACTGGTCAACTCTTAGCATAACTTGACAACTGCAGCTAGTCAAAATATGCAAACTCTTAGCCTGAGTAGTTAGCCAGACGTGTAGATGGACTACCGGCATCACTGAACAGACAAACTAAACATCCCATTTGCTTGCCTCTCTCAACAGATGGTAAATTTCTCAAAAGACATTTTTGTGTTATTCACCTCTGTGATTCTCAGCCCAGGAGATTACCTGGCATAATTTTTTCCCCCAAAACTAAAATTAGGTGAGAAGTGTTAGGAAAGAATCAAAATTATTTTTTCCAGTATATAATCATGACATAATTATACATATATATTTTTAAATTTGTAGCCTTACATTTATTTTAATTGCTTTACTTGACGTCTTCAGTGTGTTGAACATTTTAAACTATATGTACAAAACAAATTTTTTCCACAGATTAAAATCATCTGAATAGATATTATAGCTATTACATCATTAGATCTGGTTTAATTCAGTGCTATATGGGATTCAATACTTGAAAAGATTTGAAAATTGGCCTATGTACATTCGCATGAAACAGACTCTAGATGTATTTTTCTAAATGGGACATTACATGTTATAGCGTGATTTTGTAAGATAGGCACCTTATATTTTCAAGCTACTGTAGGCTGCTAATGAATCAGGAAAAAATTGTGATTAGATGTTTAAAACTTACAGCAAAAGATATGCTTTAACTCATTGCAGAGTCATTGCAGAGGAAACCATTTCATAGTAACATATGACATTGCATAGAAATTTAGCTTAATTCAATATATAAGGACATGAATATTTTTATTAGGGAAAAATGGTCTTTAGTATTCTGTAGCATTGCTTGCTTCTAACTGTGATGCTACCAAAGGCTTTTGAGAGTTAACAATTTCTTTTTGACATCATTTAAATATTTCATACATATCACCATCAAAAAAAAATCACTGGATTTCTTTCTTCTCTGGATTTACAGTGTTGTCCAATAGAACTTGCAGCAATGATGGAAATGCACTGACAGTATGGTAACCACTAGCTGCATGTCGCTATTGAGTATTTAAAATGTGGCTGGTGTAACAGAGGAATTAAACTTATAATTTTATCTCATTTTAAGTATTTTAATTTTTAATTTAAATAACCATGTATGACTGGTGGCTACTGTATTAAACAGTGCAGCAGCATAGGTTAAAGCTTCTCTCAAGATTATTGACTTTGGTTTCACTTATTTGTGGAGCATAAGAAATAACACAGAAGACATGGGGAGATGGAGAAGAGAAGGGAGTGGGGGGAAATTGGAGGGGAAGATGAACCATGAGAGACTGTGGACTCTTTAAAACAATCTGAGGGTTTTGGAGGGGAGGAGGGTGGGAGGTTGGGTGAGCCTGGTGGTGGGTATTATGGAGGGCACGGATTGCATGGAGCACTGGGTGTGGTGCATAAACTACGAATTCTGGTACACTGAAAAGAAATTAAAAAACAAAAAGATTATTGACCTTTTACTCCTGGATAAATTAAGTCAGTTTTTCAAAATATTGATTTATAAAAATAAGGAAAAAAAAACCAACCAAATACAAGGTTCTTGCTATTCATAAGATATGTATGATGAGAAAATCTCGATTTTCTAATTTCCAAATACCTAAAGAGCAAGTAGCTGAGTCTCAGAATTGCAGGAAAGTGTTTCTGCACAACATGCTGCCCCTTACATCCCTAACAAGAGTTGCTACACACACACTGTGTATCAGAGGACAATGAAATCATGCTGAGAGGCAGAGGATGGGCAGTCAGTTCAGTTTATGTACATCGTAGGGGCTGCAGTTCAGAAAAAGTACAAATTACTGTGTGTTATGTTCAAGTGGCTCACTATTAGTTCCAACAGAGAAGGTTGAATTCATCACTGGATACAATTTCTATCTGGAAAAGCATAGATCTTTCTTTGAGGATGGAGAGAAGAATTGTCACTTTGTGCTCCTGATTCTGTGTCCCGAGGTACCTAATTGTAGTTCCCGCTCCACTAACAGCAGCCATTTGCTTCATTTTGTGGTTATGAAACATAATGCTGAAAGTTCCCGTCAACAGAGTCAGTCCCTCCTCTCTGACTATCAGAATGGCCACTCTGCCTGTCAGGACACACTACTCGTCAGGAGTAGTCATGAGTTGTTGCAGTCCTGAATTGTTGTCCTTTCTTGGGTGTTGCATGTCTTGGGCATTTTTTACAGGGAGGAAGAACCGCAGCCCCTATATGAAGGCAGCAGGTGAAGCATTAAAACTTGACTGGGCGCCGAACATAGTCACCGCAGTCCCAGTTGCGGGGAAAAACATGGGAAAAGCGAATGTAGCTACAGGAAGTTTATGATGGCAAGCCTCCGTGTGTTTTGAGTGATAGATGAGGAGTAACAGACGGGGCTGGTTTGTGGTGAGGGTGAATGCAAAGGAATGGCAGTGGCAAAAGCTACAGGGAGAGCAGCGCTATCAGGTCTGCCCAAACATGCTGGCAAATAGTCGGCATCTGGGAAGTCTGTCATTAAGAAGTGGGTGACAGTGCAAGAAGGAGGTAGAACTATACCCCTGAAGGCACCAAAAAACCAAAATGGTCACCTGGAGTTTGGTGGGCCAAGGGAAGAGTCTTCTTACAGGATCAGGACTGGACTAGCAGCACGATTGGTGTGTTGCTAAAATTGGTTGTACTGACTTGGAGTTCTGTACCACCTTCTTGTCTAAAATAGGGTTTGGTTCTACAGATGTGGCCTAGGGGAATTTGTAGATTAGGATTAATTGGCCTCAGCTGGGTAGAGATGGGAAGCAGCAGAGGCTGGGGAATAGGCAGGGCCTGACATGCCCCAACTGATACAGTTGTTCTGTCCCCCCCCCCCCCAACCTGTCACCTCAAATTCTTATCCCTGTCCTCACTAGGGACTTCTCTATTAATTTTCTTAAAAACTTACTTACAGAAAAGCAAATCACTTCTATTGTTTTCTTTCCAATTTGAAACCAGCTAACCCAAAGTTACAGAACGAGTACAAAGAATCCCCTACAGACCTCATTCATATTTATCCGGCTGTTACAAAAATGATCCTATTTCTGATTCAAGGTCTAATCTGAGTCACAAATTGCCTTTAGTTGTTGTCACCTTAGTTTTCCCCCATCTGTGACATTTTTTCAGTCTTTGTCTTTATGACATTTTTCACTTCTGAAGAGTACTGGAAATACATTTTGTTGAATGTCCCTCAGTTTTTACCAGAGTGAGTTTTCCTCATGTTGAAAATCATGTTATATATATTTTTTGCAATAATACCACAAGAAGTGATGTTTACTGTTCTCACTATTTCATATCTGAGTGGTTCATAATAGCAGTATGTCCTGTTACTGGTAATGTTAATTTTGGCCAGTTGTTTATGGTATACCTGGTTTCTCTTCTGTAAAGTTATTTTTTCCCATTGTAATTTAAAAGCATTTTGTCAAGAAGTATTTTGGGATTATGCAAATATTTTCTCTCATTTTGTTTTAACCACTAATTTTAGACTTGTTACAATTCTGAATCATAAATTCAAATTACCAAATAGTGATTTTCTGTTAACATTTTTTCTGCATTTGTAAATCATAATTAAATAAGGAAGCACAGTTCCTGTCTGTCTATCATCTATCTGTCTATAATCTATCATATTTACTTTAATTGGATCCAAGGATAGTTATATTACTGTAAGCGTTATAATCCTTTACAATCACTATTTACTTTCAGTATTTATCCTGTTCAAATTGCCCTAATTTGGCTATTGGGAACTCCTTCAGTCTGGCTCCTATGTCTACACATTCTCATCATTTTCTGAACACCTTATTTTCTAGTATTAAAGAGTATCAAAAATTAAATTTTAAAATTTCAATTTTTATAATAAAGTAACTGAATGTTACAAAAAAAATATGAGCTTGTGTACATGAATCAAAAACATCTAGCTAAGGAAAAAATTGATTTTCCCATTTCTTCCTCATGTTTAAGACAGAGTCAGTAGAATCTTTTAGATTAATGTCACTTAGTAGTTGATAATTGAAAATAAAATTCTATGGTATTGGAAAATATTATTTAATGTTTTATGTTCATTTTGTCAATTCTCAAATCATTATACCTTAAAAATATTTATAAATCAAAGGCCAGTAGATGTGGTATTAAAATAATATATTTATAAAGTGAGGGTGCCTGACATGGCCTGTATTGTACATTTATGTAAAAAGTAGTATATAGAGATATTGCAGCTTACCAACTAGACTGACTAGAAATACATCATTTGTTTACTGACTCTCTATATATCATTTTTTTTTCAATGGGTTATTGATGAGCTTATAACTCAGGAGTGGTAGAGCAAAACAAAGTTAGAAAATCATGATGAAAGGTCATCAATAACTTTGTAAATGTATTCACAGCCTGCCAATTGAATATATTGTTTATGCAACACTGGTTTCAATATATATTATGTCATCCTTGGGGGGTCGGCAGAGATTTATTTCACTTGATTTGGAGGAATCTGTTTCAAACAATTGTTTTGTTTCCTACTTCCCAGATGACTGGTAATTTTACTTCAAAACATTTTTTCTGACTTCACATAGAATAATTCAGTCCTCTAGTTCTGTACCTTTTTTTTTTTCCTGTGATGCCATTGAGTTTTCTAGGATATATTTGAAGTTTACAGCATATGTGTTTGTGGTGTGAGCTTATGTGTGTGTGTACATAAACATTGATAACCACTACAAGGTTATCAGTTTTATTTTGCACAGCAAGGACAATTTTGGCAACAACTAGTATTTCTACAAAAAAAAAAAAAAGACACAGTAAGACTAAAATATAGGCAGAACATCATCCCAGAATCCTTCATTATCCTTTAAATTCAATATTCATCTCTCTGACAACTCATTATATTGCTGTTATTTTTTTCCATTTCACCATGGACTGCTGAATGGAAGATGTGAATGAAATATTTCTGATAGCAATCACAACACTTGCAAATTAGTAATATATAATAGCAGTGGGTATGCTACTATTCAACTATTAACCCTTCAGAGAGAGGCTAAATGGCTCATTTTGTGGGAAGCATATCTCCTCATATGCTTCTGCTTTTACTGTGGGTACACTTATTTTTCACAAACTATAGGAGGGCTGTGAGATAAACTACTATTGTGACTCTAATTCTAATCCAAAAGGAAGAATAATTGTGCAAACTTTCTACTGCTCCAAGAGCATAGATGCAGTCTCAAATTCTCTGTATTGTCTGCATCCATATTTAAGAGACTTAAAGATCTGCCTTCCACTACCTCTGCCTTACCAGCTCTCTCTTCTACATCGTGATGGTTCCTCTTGCATTTCTATAACTTCAAATCTAGCTTGGTCTTACTATCTAGTCTTTGGATTGATTTTTCTTTTGGATGGTGTTGTTCTTAAACTTTATACCAAACTGTCTTTCATAACACCTGGCTCCATGTTTTAAAACCCATGGGCTAGTTCCACCTCAACTTCCATGTCTAATCTCAGTTCTCAGACATACACATCAGAGCCAAAAACTTGCAGTTCTCTGAAAATCTGCTTCATGCTTGGCAGTCTCTGAGCCTGGCTGCATTTTAGTGCTACATAAGTGGACTGCACACTGGTTCTATCCTCAGTTTTTCCAGGCCTTAGAAGTATTTCTGAGTAGAACTTTCTGGCAGGTAGAATCTTGATTTCAAGTAGAGGAATATATAACCTTGTGGATTTTTGGAAGCTCTAAAGAGTAAGTGTTAATTTGGCATGCTTGGTGCAAAATGGATATTAATAAGTGTCCCCTCTTGCAGTTACCCATAATCATATTCATGGACATTGTGTTGAGAGGGGATGTTGAATGTCACTTGCTCTACATCCTCTTCTGTCGGTATAGTCTCCTCCAGCTGAATTCTCATGTGCTGACTCTATTTCTGGAAAGCCTGCAACTTCCAGCCAACTTAGGTCTTCTAAAACAGCTATTTTGGGGAACCACCAACAATTCAATCATTCTTACTACCTCTTATGCTGAAGATAATAGATAAATTTGTCACCGATGAAAAAGTATTATTAACACTAAAATAAAGGGGCTATTTCTCATCTAGTTGTAATTTGGCAGGCAGCCAAAATTACATGCCGTCTCATGTCCAGATCTTGTTCACAAGGGGCATAACAAATAGAGCACCATTCTGAGAGATTCTTCACTCAGAAAATTAGAGCTATCCAACCATGCCTGAAGCTAGCATTGGTTGTTGACACTGGTTAGAAGCAACAACTACATGCCATGATACCTTCGAGTAAGGCAGTGTCAGAGCACTTTGAGGTATAACTGACCAAAAATATAACTTAGCTTGAATTAAAACATAAAAGAAAATTTATGGTTTATAAAATTGGAAAAGGTTAGGGCAGCTCTAATTTCAGTGACAACTGGAATCATAGGTCAAATAATGTGATCAGAACTTGGTGATTCTTGGGTATGAATTTTGTAGTGTCTGCAGTATTGGTTTATTGTGGGCTCAGGCTATATTTTCCCAGACTATTTTCAAAACCACGTTCCAGTGGCTTGGATATGATCACGTACTTGGACCAAGAAATGAAGACTTGAAATGTGATGGACTGACTAACCAGGCTTGATTTACATTCTATACCTTTGGAACTAGAGACGAAACCTCATCTAAGCACACGGATTAAAAGTGGGAAGCGTGTCAGTTGCTAGAGAAAATTTTAGTTATCAATGCAAAGAGAAGGATGGGTGGGTGCTAGTGGCAAAACAACCGCTTTCCAGAAAGAAACAGAATACTTAGACTGAAAAATGAGAGTGATTTCAGATGAGCTATGAAATGGGATGTGCCATAAAAAACGAAAGTTTAAGGTCAGTAGATTTGCTGCCTGGGAATTATCCAACTGTTCCCGGCCAAAAAAGACCATTGTTGAAGTGTTATTACTCTCCCGTCTATTTTGTTGTTTTTGGATATATATATATATATATATATATTTCTATGGAAAAATTAAATTTGATGTTCTCTGTTCTTATTATTTTGCATCAATGAGAAATGATTAGTATGGAAATACTCATAATTTTATGGACTTAAGCAAAACAAGAAGTGAAAGGTAACCTGTCCTTGGCAAATTCAAGATTGATAAAACAGTTTTGTTTTAAAATAATTAAAACTCATTTTTTGGAAAGTTTATGTTCAGATATGCTCACTCAATTCCTTCTTAAATTTTCTTCCAAGGAATCTGTGACCTTGCTAATTACTCATTCTGTATGTGTATTTTAAAGCCATTATTTTTGAGGCACAAAACTAGAAGCTATTCTAGATACAGTATATAAAATGTGATCTTTGCCCTTCAGATGTTTACAATTTAATTAGATTTTCAGTGCTGTCAAAGGACCAACCAAGAGGAAAGTCCATAGATATTTGGAAGTGCTCTTTGTCATTCTTTATTTAGGCCTTCTTCACCTCTGAAGGACTAGGATAAAATTAAATAATTTGAGTGTTCCACTTAGAATTTCCAGACCGTGTGAGCAATCATCTACACAACCTTGATGCCAGAGAAAACTGCACGGTCCATCAGAATTGTACAAGGAGCTTAGACATCAAATAGAATGAAATTGTAGGAGTGTGAATAATTAGCCTTCTGAATCACAAATGCTTTCAACACAGGTTGTGCCTTTAGTCTCCATAGTAAAGAGGTCAATGATCAACTTATGGTCTTTCATTTCAAACTTACTTTTCAGATCTCTATTCTATTTCAGATTTCCATAATGAGCATGTTGTGCTTGTCAGAAGTTAATTTCATCACTAGAACTTTCATGTTCATTTCATTCACTTTTATCCCCAAAGTCTTAAACTTCTAGTCACTGTCTGTAATTACTTCTCCTAGTCACACCTGTCATTAAGCATCTCAGAGAAGTCCATGCACAGTCATAAAATTCGAAGGGTAAAAAAATGAAGTAAAGCTTCTGATGGCACTGCCTTTAACTGGGAAAATACTAAGCTTTCCTCCAAAGGACCATTACTGACCAAGCTGGGCCTTCAAACAATAAGGCATTAGTCTGAAGTGTAGAAGAATTCTATTTTCAGTGCAGATTTATTCTTACATTTTGGTATCATTTTTTTTAAAATTTTGAATAAAGCAGGAGAAAAAAATTTAAAAGATCCTTAAATTTACTCTCTCAGATACTTCTTGCTGGTTAAAGTTTTAAAATATGTCAAATTGCTGGGTGCCTGGTGGCTGAGCTGGTTCGGCATTTGACTCTTGATTTCAGTTCAGGTCATGATGTCATGGTTCTAGGATCCCGAAGCCCACGTAGTGCTCCATGCTCAGTGGGGACTATGCTTGGGATCCTTTCTCTCCCTTTTGTGGAAGGATAAGGGCTAAAGGATCAGTAGCTATGATATGGCTAGCAATTGATTTTCATACATTCTCCAAGTCTTTAAGACCATTTCCCAAGATAACACAGGGCTCTCAGTCAATGCCCAGCTTTCAAAGCTAGACTGGAATTTTGATTGAATATTAATTTGATGGCAAACTTTATGTTGAAAGCTTAGAAATTGGTTAAGATACAAGAATTCAGTTTTTAGTAACTAGAAGATGTTTCTTTAGTACTAAAGTTTCTTTAGTACAAAATTTTTTCACTACCATCCTATAATTTTTCTTAACCCTATTTATGTAAATATTGACACAAAAAGATACCAAGAATCATGTTTATTAATAAACCAAGTTTATTTCACATGCTAGGAAATGTAGATAATTTTAAACAATGTCCAAGAAAATTAGGGCTGACAAAATTATTTCAACAAAGATTGAAGCAGACAAATAAGTAGGAGTAGTTAGACTATGCAACATATACACACAAACACACACAAACACTGTTCTCTATGGTATTTCTTTAAATCATGTAACATTGTGATGAGAAATCCTTGATAATTATGTTCCTGTCCCTTGGGAATTAGGGTACATATTTTCAAGAATTCTTAGACCTAACTGCTGACTGTAGTTAAGTATTTTAGCTAGAAATAATAAGACCCTATTTTGCTCATTATTATTTCAGAGATATAAGGACTTCAGATTCTTAGTGAACTAAATCCTTTCCCAGTAAAGATGTATCTGACCTTCTCAAACTTTATGTCTGGCAATAATTTTACACTTCCCCTTATTCTACTTAATGTGATAAAATATGTCTTTCTAAAGTTTATGTGATTGAAATCAAATTTTGTTTGGTGTTTTCTTTTCACATTTCTCATCAAATGTATAATGTGTGTGCTAATATTGTTCAGATCCTGTGAAAACAATGAAACATTAAAACAAAAAATTACACTTACAACTATATGGTACTGTAATCATATAAAGCTTATATCAGGATTCCTCTGAAATTTAGTATGAACCTGGATGCCATGGGCTTCAGCTGTCAGCCTCCTGGGCTTATATTAGCATGCATTTGGTACATGCTAGTGACATATATACTGTTGTGTGATGGTATTTTGGTTTCACAAATGAATCATTTATTCCCAGCCCCCTTCACTGCATTAAATGCAATCACCATGCACCCAATTGGTTAAGCCTGAAATGTGAGTCAACCTTGATTCCACTTTTCCTCACTTGCCCACATCTAGCGCATTAATAATCTCTGGCTGCTGGTTTATTCAAAGTTGCCAGAGGAAAGAGAATTCATCCCAAAAGGTTCAAACAAAAATATTTCAGTGAAGGCACTACTTGCTGTGATGTAAGTAGAACAAACAAGGGATGGTGAGACAACCAGAGACTAACAACAGTAGGGAGCCATTACTATCCCTACTAAAGAGATAATTAGGGATAAAGAGAGATATGGAAGTTATCAGAGTTGGGAAGACCTGAGAAGGTGGAGTAGAGCCCACGTGGAAGGAACCATAGTAATGGAGAAATGGAGATACCCTCAGAAATTTAAGCCTGAAATAAGAAGTTGTTGGGGCGTGGGAGGAAGAAAAAACCTCACACTTTCCAGTTTCCTACCAGCATCACCTTTTGGCCGAACCCACCTGTAATTCACTGGGAAGGAAGCATGGATGATACAATAAGGATGACTAGGCTCCAAACTTTGGCTAGAGCAGAGAAGGATGGAAAAGGCTTAAGGGTTGATGGGACAAATTGGGAATAAAGGGCATATTATACCTTAAAAATATGTGCAGGATTAGTTCTCTTCATTTTGCTGAAATTACTCTAAGCCACTAGTCAGCTCTCACCCAGCCCACTCATTCCATGATTATGTATGCCTATCTCTCAATATCAGATAATCTTTGAGTCAGTGAAATGAAAAAGTTCTCCTGCTTAATGCTCTTTTATAGTTCTGTATCACACTTGGGATAAGCACAACTTTCTTACTTCTTGGCAGGTGCAAGTCATAGGGCTGAGAAAGAACAGAGTGGCAGGAGATTCAGAATTCTTTTCCTGAGACTTCATGGTGCTGATGGTAGCTAATACTACCTTTTCACTTTTAAGCCTACCACTAATATTCATATCTCTAGTTCTTGACTAGGTTACATACGTATTCACACGGAGATGAAAGTAGTGCAGATCAGCTCCTCCCTTGACCTGATGAGGGGGAAGAAAAATACACATGATCACTCTAATGCTTTATTGAGCAGGTTTATAATGACATTTCACCTTTTCTTTTTCTCTTCATCTTTTTCTCCTCACATCATCTCTTTTCACATGCCGTGGAGTGTAGTGAAAAGATAGTATTATACTTTCCAGATTCTCATAAAATTATGAAATTTGAATTTCAAAATATATTTGAGAAAGCTGTTGGTCCAACTCTACGTCAAAGAAAAAAAATGAGGCTCAGAAATACACCTGGATTTGATTCATGTCAGCGGACATAGAAAGTGGTAGATTCTGTTTTAGAACCTAGTTCCTCCAACTCCTGAGCTAGTTTTCCAATAATTATGTTAGTTTTCTTCATAGAGAGAGAGTGAGGGAAGAGAGGCAGAGGGAGAGAGACAATCTTGAGCAGACTCTATCCCCAGCACTAGCCCAGCATGACCTCAATTTCATGACTCTGAGATCATGACCTGAGCCAAAATCAAGAGTCAGATGCTTAACTGACTGAGCCACCCAGGGGCCCCCTTTACAGCATATTTCTTGTATTTGATACTATTTAGAACAATTAATGTGGTTCCTTTTCAACATTTGAGGTTTATTTGAATTACTTTGTTCTGCTTAAAGGAATATAATAAAATATTTCTTCCTTTTTACTTTTATTAAATATATCCTAGATTAAAATAAATTGGTCACCAGAAATACAATCCTGGGGGTGCCTGAGTGATTCAGTCAGTTAAGCGTCTACCTTCAGCTCAGGTCATGATCTCAGGGTCTTGGGATCGAGCCCCACATGGGCTTGCTGCTCAGTGTGGAGCCTGCTTCCCCCTTTCCCTCTTCTGCTCCCTCTGCGTGTGCTTTCTCTCTCTCTCTGTGTGTCAAATAAATAAGTAAATAAATAACCTTAAAAAAAAATAAATACAATCCTGGCAATCACCTACTGTTTGGAAAAGTCAGGGATGAGAATCAGTACATAGCTATTATGTTTGTCAGTGCTGTGGCAGCTCTAAGTTTCAGAATCATCTCAGCCATGTGCAGCCTTCAACTTCTAAGCCTTCAACTTATAAGAGTTCACTGTTGCTGCAAAGAGTTGTTATATTTTGGTGCAAATTTTGTCTTTAACTTTATTGTTGTTTGTCATGGCAAATGCATATGTGTTGACAATATTGAACATGTCTAGTTGGAGGCAATAGAATCTGCCAGTGTTTTCTTATAGGAAACCAAGTACCTAATAGTTACAGTTATCTATCTATCTAAAACTGACCTCCCCCCCAACAAGAGAACAACTTTATAATTCAGTTTTTTTATTTGAGTGAAAATATCTTCATGATTTATTTAGCTCTCTTCATTATAATCAGAACAATGGAGTTATTTTTAGAATATAATTGAATACTGACTTCAAATAATTAATATCTCAACTAAAATTACTTACATTTTGTCAGTGTTTTACTTTTCCTTTTTGTAGAGGTAAGTTTTCTTTTCTATTCAGTATCATGTCTGTTGTCATGTAACACTTGATTCTTATCCACAACTTTTCATGGAACACGAATTTATGGAGTATCTGCTAGGTACCAATCACTGTGCTAAGAACTAAAAAATAAAGATAAATGGGGCATGGCTCATGTACTCAAGGAACTAAGATAATAGAGAAGATAATATTATGAAAGATTGATTACATTCATGTACTCATTTCTTCAATCATAACCTATTAAACAGTGCACGCTAAGCACTCTAGCTTTAGAGATGCAAAGGTGAATAAAATAGAGCCTTTGTCCTCAATCTCCTCACCATCTACTAGGATAATAGACTTATACAGAGATAAGTTTAATGTATTATGAGTACGTGTGAATATAAATATAGACAAACAGTGTTATGAATACACAAAGAAGGAGCAGCTATTTCAAACTTGGAGGGGCAGGAAAAGCTTTCTGGACAAATGTTTACCTATGTTGTAGAACACAAGTTATGAAGATATCAAAGTGAGAAACAATATGGTGCTCATGGGGATCTCATGTCAACCGTGGTTGACATAGTATAAAATTCAGCACAGAAATTAAGTAGGGCCAGGTTTTGAAGGACATTGAATGTCATATCAGAGACATTGACATTTGTCTTTTGATCAAAAAAAGAATCATAAAATAGTTTTGAACAGATGAGTGGCAAAATTTTAGTTGCATTTTCATAAACCATTTTGCCAGTTTATTAGACATGGGATTTTTCTTTTTCTTTTTCTTCTTTTTTTTTTTTTTTTTGGTAGAAAATGAAGGTCAGAGAGCTGAATTATAAGATTAATACATTAGAGCAGGCCAGTGGTGACTGAATAAGGAGAGTGGTAGTAGGCATAAATAAAAGGTTAACAAATCATAAAGCAATCATGTTGATATGGCAAGAGTTTGTGAATGATTGCATTGGATGAGGGGAATAAGAGAGAGGAACCACTTTCATGCTTCACTCTCTAGGGAAAAGGTTCAAATTGAAAAAAGAAACAGATTGGGGCACCTGGGTGGCTCAGTCGGTTAAGCATCTGACTTGGCTCAGGCCATGATCCCAGTGTTCTGGGATCGAGTCCGGCATGGAACTTTCTGCTCGGAAGAGAACATGCTTCTCCCTCTCTCAGTCCCCCTGCTTGTGCTCTCTCTCTCTGTCAAATAAACAAATAAAATCTTAAAAAAGAAAAGAAAAGAAGTGATTTTTGGAAAAGAATGATAGGTTTGATATTAGACATAGATTGTAACTTCCAGGAGGGTAAGACAGGATTAAGTATATTTCTTTAGCAACCATTTACCTGTTGTCTAGCATAATTTGTGATACATTATGAATATTTAATGTATATCTTAATGTGTGTGTGTGTGTGTGTGTGTGTATATATATATAACAAGGAATGAATATAAAAATGCATTTGAAATACTCATTTAAAATATTTACCATCATATTCACACATGAATATGAAACTTAGAAGCAGTTTGATATACAAATGTGAAACTTAGAAGTCTGGGCTGGACTTGTACTGGGAGCCACAATCATATAGGTGGTAACTGAAAACAAGAGAATGGATGGTAAAAGAGTGAATTCTGATAATTGTAATGGGCTGAAGGAGGGAGAATCCCAGTATTTAAGGGGTAGGCAAAAGTACCTAGTAGGGAGAAGAAGGGGCTAGGGAGAGAAGTTAGGAAGTTATAAGGAGACCCAGGGTAGTCTGGTGTCCTAAATATGAAGAAGTAAGTGTTTTAGGGGACTTTGATAATATCAAATACAATAGAGAGAAAGTCTAGAACATATTTTAAAATTTGTTTTGATATGATGATTAGGAATCATATTCCTAATTCCAAATCAAGTTGTGGAATTGAAGAGAAAGCCAGATCAAATAATAAATGCTCAATCATAAACAGGAGGTCAGAAAATAAAATCAGAAAGTTTACTTTACTCTTTAGGGTAGAAAAGAGCTTGAAGGTGAACTAGATGGTAAATTTGTACCAAGATGGGGAGTGTTTTTTCTTTTTAAAGTAATAGTCTTGCTGCAAATTGGATGGGAAAAAGTTGCACATAAAAAGATTAAGAAAAGAGGGAAATAGAAATAGAGAAAGAAAATACACAAAAAGATTAAAATATGAAGGCATGGTGGAAAGCTGAGATGAAACATACTTGTATTAAAATGTTGGGGGGGCAGATGTTGTGCTCTAAGACTAGCAGGAAGACGAGGATGACTAAAGATATCAATAAATGTTTGGAGAGTGGAGTGGAGATTGAGTGTGGAATCCTCAGGAAAAGGGCAAATTTGGCTTCTGAGAGTTCTGTAATTAGAGACTGAATAAAGAGTTTGGGGGGCATTGTGAACCATTTGTTATATAGTAATGTTAGCCAATGAGAGAATTTTGTTGGGGGAATACATTTCAGGATAAAAAGAAAACTATTAGGATGTGGTGAAAAAATAATTTTATATTCATAAGATTTAGCATTAATCAGAAAAGAATATGTTTTAAAGAAAGTATTGAAAAATCAAGGATTATAAATTTATAAAATTAAAGAGTAGGAGCAATGTGATTCATGAAATAAGGGTTAGAAAATGTAGAAAGTTTTGGTCACTGTGCAGTGAGTTCAGTATTTCAGAAGTAATTATTATAGGTGAAAAATATTACAGTCATGAGAGGTGATGACCCCAATATAGGTGAAGAGATCATCAAACTTTGGGGGCTAACATTTTGAATAAAATTATCCATATGAATTTTGGAATTCACCTTGATAACACCTGGATGACAACTGGACTTAGGGTGGAAAAAAACCATGATTTAGGTATCAAACAAAGTCAGGTATGAATAGGTCTTTAGGATATGGCAGAGTTAAATACGGATAGAGCACAGAATAAGATTTTTTTACATAGATGTGTGGAAGCTGTCCTGGAGAGCTAGAATAATGTTTACACATCTCCCCACCCAGACGTCCACAGTGTGTAGAATGATGAGCAGACTGCCTTCGAAAGTATTAATAGAAGCTATGTGATGTGAGAAAGAGCTAAAGTTTACTTAAAATTTGGTGTATGGACCTATTTGAAAATAGATTGTAGATACATATTATTTTGTTTAATATTCCATGGGCTGAAGTAGAAATATTGGAGGGGCCACAGTAAGAGATTTGGCGAAAGGAAAGAAAGCACGGAAAATAATGGAAATGAGAATACAGTATTGTGAGGTAATACATGAGGAAGCAAGTAGTGAGACTAAAGCAGCAAGGAAATGCCTTTTCATTTATTATTAATTAAAGGAGAAGGAGCCGTTGTTCAAGAGGCTGCTATAATTCTGACAGAACAGTATGGGAAAAGGCAGAAGACAGAAGGGACTGTAGTGAGAATAGTAAGATGGTTGTTGTGACTTGTGTGGTGTCACGTATGCTACATGGTAAGTTCACGTGTATATGCACATTTCTGGGTGTGTGGGCACCGATCAATAGGATTGTGGTAAAAAGTGATTTAAAGTGGAATCGGAAAATTATAATGAGGGTTGTTGTGAAGCATCTGTGACACCATTAAAGGCCATTCTTTTTTAATTTATAGGCCATAGGGCGACTGATGGTAATATACTGCAGTCCGCATTTAAGGAAAACAACTTTGGGAGCATTTTTAGAGTGTGAAATATACAGGGGAATAAATAATGTGAGGAAAACTTGTCGAGAATTAAAATAATACATCCAGGAGAGGGAAATGATCCTGAAAGAAAAGATGAAGTTAAGAGACTTAGCTGTGTAATAGATAAAATTGTCAGGAAGGTGGAAGATAACTCCAATATTTTCCACTTTAGAACATGAGTTAATGGTGATTACTTTAAATGTTTTTAAATTTTGATGGTTCCATAGCATATTAAGGAGTTGAACAAGGAAGTCTGAAGCTAAAGAAGGAGATGCATTTTGAGGAATATATACTTGAAAACCACCCAAGCACAAACAGAGTATTAGAAATAATAAAGGTGAGGGTATGAAATAAAAGTAAATCAGGACCATGGACAGAGTCCCGTGTTCTCTTACCGTTTCAGAAACTGTCTATGTAGAGCAGATGAAAGAGGGAGAGGAGGAGCAGAAAGATAAATAAAAATACGAGAGCAGTTTCATGGAAATATATACTGAGAGCGTGTCAACAACTATGAAGGATTTGACATTTTTACCTTACTTGCAAGCTAATAAAGGTAGCATTCCACTATTTTCTGGATGTTGACAGAAAATACAAGGCTCCTGGATCAGAGACAAAAGATTTTATTTTTTCATATCAAAAGTTGTAGCCAGATTGCATGATCTCAAGTCAGGTCTTAGATCTTCAGGTCTCACAGGGGTGATGCAGGGGGATCTAGATGGATGCCTGCACACTCAGTGAGCTGCATTACAGTAGAAGAAAGGGGAACTTGCCACGTAATAGTAATCTTGAAGCCAGGCTGTATTTTTTGTGTGAGGGGGAGCCATTTCCTCATCCCTAAAGGTTGCTGGCTGCAAGGAGAAACCTGGAATGGTCTTACAAAAAGTAGTCAGGTACTTCCATTCCCTGCAAACTCAGCAAAATGTATAAAAGACCCATGGAAGGCTATCTCCCAAAAGAGAGTTTCAAGAAGGGTATGGTCTTGCAACACATGCAAGAAGGTAGGATGACTTCAGGAAAAAGCTCATAGATTTGGGTATTAGAGGTTCTTGGTAATCTTTCAAAGTGAATGTGCTTCCTCTTTGGTGTCATTTAAGTAAATGTTTCACAGATTACAGGTAACTGACTTCTCAGGGTTAGGGGGAGATCCTTGGGATGTGAGAGTTCTCTCTATAAATTTTTAATTTCCTAATTCAATTCTGACATATTCTAGAAGAATTAGCCATATGACCATCACATATACTCATCTTATCTCAGTCTCTGTATTGCACATTTGATCATCATGAATGTCTCAAATTCTATTGCCTTAGATTGAAGAAAAGAGAATCAAGCCAGTGTTAATATGTAAAAGATTTGCTTACCTAAAATTAAAGTAAATAATAATATAGCATGTTTTAAGAAAGAATGTTTTGCAGGAGTTTAAACATGGAGTTGTGGCAGACCTATGTCATAACACAATAATATGTATAACATTTTTTAATAAGACAGTGAACTTGAAAAAAACTAACACATCTCTCAGTTTCATATATACTTTGCTGGTATAAATTTAGTTGCACCAAAACAAAATGTTTTAAATATGATTTGACTGATTCTGCTCTGCTTTAAAAATCTAACATGTTAGGGGCACCTGGGTGGCTTAATCAGTTGAACGTCCCGCTCTTGATCTCAGCTTGGGTCTTGGTTTTAGGATTGTGAGTTCAAGTTCCACACCGGACATGGAGCCTACTTAACAAATAAATAAATAAATAAAAATCTAACATGTTAAATTACTTCTGTTCAAATATGGTTCAAATATGATAAAAATATTAAAAATACATTCTTGCCTCCCATTTGCCCACCATCCCCATCCCACTATACACATACACTCTTACGTATTTTTTCCAGAGTTTTCTTTTTCATGTAAAAGCAAACAAGGATATATTTGTGGATAGGCAGAAATCTAAAGATGTTACACTAAGATTCTGTTTCTATGTTGTTTAACTAAATGCTAATTTAGGTATTAGTATGGGGACTTTGCAAATGTAATTGCAGTTACTAATCAATTCACCTTAAAATGGGGAACTTTGTTTTTATTTTTCTGCTTATTTTGATTATCATTTTTTGAACAAAGGAGTCAGGAAAATGAGGCAACAGGGAAATCGGAGAGATTTGATAAGTGAGAACGATTGGACCAGACATTGCTGGTTTGAGGATAAGATACTGCTAAGCCTGAGAATGTGTGCCCTTTGGAGTTGAAAATAATTCTTGGCCAAACAGAGACTTCAGTCCTACAATCACATAAAACTGAATTTTGCCAATAACCTGAATGAGCTTGGAGTATTTTTGCTCCCAAGATCTCCACCAAAGAGGCCAGAACAGCCGATGCATTGATTTTATCTTTATGGGACTTGAACAAGAGTAATAAGCTAAGACAACACAGATTTCTGACTTACAGAAACCAATAAGTAATAAATTTGTGTTGTTTTAACCTGCTGAGTTAGTGATAATTTACATGGCAGCGGTAGAAAATGGATATGATATTTTACTTTTCTCTGTATTATATAAAAGTTGAATTTTATCATACAGCTTGCATTTTTTTCCCCACTTAACATTGTATCTTGGGACTCTTTAAATAATAGTAATAAAGAGTTGTTTTTTTTTTTTTTTAAAGATTTTATTTTATTTATTTATTTATTTGTGAGAGAGATTGCAAGTACGTAGAGAGGCAGAGAGAGAGAGAGAGGAGGAAGCAGGCTCCCCGCTGAGCAGAGAGCCTGATGTGGGGCTCGATCCCAGGACCCTGAGATCATGACCTGAGCCGAAGGCAGAGGCTTAACCTACTGAGCCACCCAGGTGCCCCTAGTAATAAAGAGTTTTGAATTCATTTTACAGCTGCATATTTCTCTACTGTATTAATGTACTTTAACTTATTTGACCAGACCCCTGCTGATGGACATTTGGGTTGTTTCAGTCATTTGCTAATATGCTGGGATAAAAACCTTACTCAAACTTCATTCACATATTTGCTAGTACATCTTGGAGGTAGATATTGCTAGATCAAAGAATATATAAATGTGATTTTGATTGATATTGCCGTAATGGTTGTTTCTCCTACTAACTCCCCTCATAGAGTCATAAAGTCCATCCTGAGGTTCAATAGACTAGAACAGAACTTGAACATGAGGACATTGAAGAGGTTATGGACAACATTGATGACATCATGTAACTTGAAGTTCATCTAGTGGACAAGAAATATCCATGACAATTTTGAACATGGGAGTGACACTATGAAATGATTCTGAAGATCTTGATCTTTAAAGATCTCTATCTTTAAAGGAAGGAATAACAGACTCTATCATGGCATCAGGGATTGCATATGTCAAACATGTAGTTATTTAGTATAAAAAAATTATCTTCTTGATTATCACCAAGGTTTTTTGTTAGATTTCTGATATCATTAGATAGAACAAATATATAGGCTCTCAATATTCTTTTGGTTCTATTAGTGTGTTGTAGATATGTAAATCTTCCACAAGATGTATTTATGTGTTGTAGGTATGTAAATCTTCCATAAGATATATTTATTCTATTAGTAGAGTCTGAGAACTTGTTCTTAAGATATTCACTT
This sequence comes from Mustela nigripes, assembly GCF_022355385.1. NCBI lineage: Eukaryota > Metazoa > Chordata > Mammalia > Carnivora > Mustelidae > Mustela > Mustela nigripes. The sequence continues at coordinate 188,034,089 of NC_081558.1, forward strand.
GTTAATACCTTAGTGTATTTATAATGTTACTGCTACTTTAATTAACTCATTAACAAATAAAAACAAGTCTTAAAAGAAATTTGCGAAGCACACACAAAAAGTTGATTATCATGTTTACTTTCAAACCTCAGAAAAAAATGAAAAATTTTACTTCAATATAGAATTTTAAATGATTGATAGTACATAGTCGAATAAGATACTATGACCATGAAATTTTTAGCAAGAAACATGTAGTATGCTGGATATCAGAAAGGGAGCCTGAATTTTTCTAAAAAATTATGTGAGTATTGTCAGGTATGACACTTATTTATTGAAGCAGTTTGATGTTTTCAGAAAAACCAGTGGACATGAAAGGGTCATTGATGACATGACATATAACAATTTTTAGCTTCTAAAGAAATGACAGCAGCTTTGGAGAACTTCTAATGTCACAAGTTGAGGATGGATTTGAAAAAGGAACTTCTCTGGAGAAACATAATTTTTAAAGTATTGACCTTCTCAGTAGAAAATATTTGAGGGACAAGTGAAGAATAAAATATTAGGGTTTGGTACTTCCATAAGTGATACCATGTCTATAGAAAAATATGAAGAGATTAAATATAAGACCCAGATTTTTTCGTACTTCAACCTGTAGTTGTTCAAGTGTTCTTAAACACGTTTTTACACTTAAAAGAAAAATACCATAATAGACATTAACGTTTTATAGTATGCCTGATCCTGTCCAATAAAGGAATTTCCACAGTCAATTTGACCACTGAAAGGTTGAGTTCCTCCCACCTTACATACACACACACACACACACACACACACACATACCCAAATGCCTCTTGTGAACCACTGCTACCTTTAGTTGAGAACTGCTGGACCAAATAGACCAAATCTGCTCCCCATCTGTGATTCCAGGGGAAGAGGAGCAAGATGAGAATCAGGCTCAGGTAGGTAATGACATTGAGGGTGAAGAATTAATAAGGTTGAGTTTTAGCTATGTATACAAAAGCAAATATGCCAAAAGGCATAGTGTATCATCAGACTTGCAGAATTAAAATTAAATTGATAAGAGCAAAGTATTTCATATTCAAAACCTGAAAGAAGTTCATTTTTTCTTAAAGGTAAATAGTATTGTGTTCCATTTGATGAAAGAGTTGAAGGATTCTGTACTTTGCAATGTCATTTTATTAACTCTCGCTGAGCAAGACTGTATTTTATTTATTTTTTTGAAAGATTTTAGTTATTTATTTGCGAGAGAGAGTGAGAGCACAAGTGGTGGGGAGGGGCAGAGAGAGAGGGAGAAGAAGACACCCGTCCGAGCAGGGAGCCTGAGATGGGGCTCGATCCCAGGACTCCGAGATCATGAACTGAGCTGAAATCAGATGCTTAACCAACTGAGCCACCCAGGTTTTCCTGGGCAAGAACTGTATTTTAAACAAATAGGCTGAGAATCAACTTGAGAAGCAGCAATTAGAAATACCTCAAAAGTCTAACCAAATGATGGTGTGCTAGGTCAGACTAGCAAAGGGCTTTAAAATAGAGTTTTCCAGGCTCTAAAAACTGTGAGAATCAAACACTTCTAGTGATACAGTGTTTATACCCAAAGTAAAGTGGTAAATGTAAGCAGGTTTTTTTTTATTAATTATTTTTATTAATATGTTAGGTATTGTTTGCCCCAGGGGTACAGGTCTGTGAATCGTCAGGCTTGTAGGCAGTTATTCATATAATTTAAACCAAAATAGGTTGCCTCAGTAGGTTTTTCAGCTGACATAGTTTTAACTTGAATTATTCATATTCACTGCAGCAATTCTACATGTTTCTTCGCATTCATAGATAATTTTGGGTTCGCAAAAAGTTGTGGTCTGCTTCTTGACATTCTGTCACACAGCAGTGCTCTAAGCATCCCCAAAACTGTGAAATTCTTGAGTGAAATGATGTGAGTTGCATCTCAATTGCATTCAGAGGGGAGCAGAAGGATTAGGAGAGAGTATGGAAAATTGCTTAGCTGGTCCTTTCGATTATTGATGAAAAGGCAGAATAATCCAGAAAGGGACCATATACCTCCCACAGCAATGTATTTTCTGATTAACTCAAAGAAGCTGATATCAGAGTGAACTTGGGTTCAATGGATTGCACCAGAAAAATCTGCAAAAGGATTATCTTATTAGCAGAGGGAGGACACATAAAGAAAATTGATATACACAAGAGCCAGGAGTACATGACAAATCCTTAAGCAGTGTAGCTTCAACAAAATATGAAAGTCAAATGTATATACATCCAAGACGAAAGGTGGAATATTGAAGTTGTTAAGACAGGTGCTTTACAAAAAGGTGGGGGAATATAAAACAGAGAAATGTGAGGTGGGGAAACCTGGAAAGTGACAGCAGATACTTTGCAACAAGAAATTTGTTGACATATACTTGGAAACAAATGAAGAACTATAGAGGGTGTAGATAGATTCTTGGATATTGCTGTAGGTCACCGGGGCCTTAACAAAAGAAGACGAGGAAATGTTTTTATAGATTGGCAAAGGCTGTAGCAAGGCACGTTCTTTGATCCTGGCAGGATTTTAATTGCTTTGCTGTTGATTGGCATGCAACTATGTTCAAATGAAGAAGAGAACATATTTCAAGAGCTATTTCAAGGATTGCTTTCTGATACACTTCATTGAACAGCTTAGGTGGTTAGAGGCTATTTTGGACGATAGCCTAGAAATGACTCTGAGTAGGATAAATAAGGCTGAAATAGAAGAAAGTTGCTATCTCACACTGTAATCACGATAACCTTCATTTTAAAATACTCCGGAGAGGTCAGAAAAGAAACAAGCATATTAAAGAGAGAAGTATACAAAATCTTAATTGGAAGAATGTCTGAAATGCTTGAATAAATTTTGATTGTACTCTTAATAGAAATGAATAGCAACAGCAGAGCTAACTCTTTAGGGGTTCAAAGCGCCTGTGTGTGTGTGTAGGGGGGGTGTTTATATACCCACACAAAGGTCTGAGCAAATATGATGAACAAAGAGTTTCTGTAGGTTGCTTTCTGGACTCCCTTCTAAAAGATGATCTAAGGCATGGTATGACAAGACACAACAATAGTAGTAGACTACTGTGAATTTTTGAGGAAAAAAAAAAAAAAGCCTTGTGTACTGTTATTTTCCCTGGGAATTCATGACCCTACCTCATGGGTCTGGAGCAGGGGACTGCTTAGGATCTAGGATCCTCCATTAAAAAAAAATATGTTTTGTTGTTGTTGTTGTTTTTTCTCCGTCTATGTCTGCAAGGCTAAGGTATGTTGAGAAATTGAATTTGATGGAGTCCATCCTGAGTATTCCAAATCAGGAATTTTTTAAAAGTATGTACTCTTAAATTTTGTTGTTTTGTGTAGATTTTGCTTAATACTTGCTTCCATTTTTCATTCAGAACTAACCATGGTGAGTCCTATATTGAGTAAAGGCTCATGGTTTGATTTTTGAAGGTTATTCCCACAGCCACCCAGAAGGAGTATATAAGGTAGCCGTGATCCAGGCAGTTTATTTCTACCCCATGGGGGAAGGCGGAAGCCTGATAGATTCTAATGACAATTCTTGCACCTGAATGAAAGCACACAAATAATTTCGCTAGTAACTTTTCCTTTATACGAAGAGGAAATTATATGTTAGTTTCCCCCCCCCCACAAATTTGAGTCCTGTCTGCATCATAAATCACACTGAGTTGAAAATGGGAAAAGTCGGTCGTTTATCTGTGGATTGCCTACATATATGCTGCCAAACACCCAGCTGAACAGAGAAAAATTGAACAATAAGTATCTTTTCAACTTCATCCTGGGTGTTTCCTTGGAACCTGGTGGTTTTATTAGCTTCATGCTCTCTAAGAAGAAACACTGTTGTTTAGTAGGAGGACCCAAACTCTCCGGCTTTGAATTTCAGTGCTTTCTCTGGCTTCCTAGCTTTGTGTCATGTTGTCTTCCACCAGGATTCTTTATTTGTCGCTAGCCTCTTGAGATTATTCCCTCACAGGTGATTGCCCTGGCTTCTCGGGTTGCATCTCAAGGTTCTACTTCTTGCACTGCTCCTTGTCCTTCTTACACTGTAGCCGTTGGTTCATTAATAACCTCTACTGAGTATCTGATTGCAGCTTCAGTGTCTCAGTCCAAACAGGGGCTGAAGGGCCTTGCTTCTCTGGGAAGAGCTATTTGATATTCTGCAGACAGAGCTGTTTGGGGAGGCTGTGGGACTTGAAAAAGGATGTTTCTTTCTGTGCAGGAACTGTACCTGCCCCTTAGAGGGAGCTTTCCTAATAGCAGAAGGAACAAGGGTCATAGTTGTAGCTTCAGGTTGTTGTTGGAGGGGTAATGACCCTGGAAGGGAGAGTAGCTCAGTGTACTCGGAACCCCCCCCCCCCCCCAACACCAGGGTAAAATGATGAAATTACCCCCTCCCACGCCCATCACCAATACACACATCCTTCAGCTCCTCTCTTTGTGGCTTCCTTCTCACTGTGCCTTGGGATTTCTCTCCTTCAAAAATGGCCCTGAAAATAATTTGGCTAAGGAGTGCAAGCAGTGACTGAATGTGAAAATAACACTGTGTTATTAAATGTTCTAAACTAGCCTGTCCTGTTTCGGAGTGGTTTCAGTTCAGCCTCACTGTGAAATAAATGTGCGTCCTAAGGAAAAAGGAAGTGGTGGTCAGTGTCTCCCACCCTCTGCTAGTCAGGATGTAGAAAGTGGGTTTGAGAAAGGTTGCATAAATCCATCTGGTATAAGTGCCAATAACTAAGCAGCTCATACTTTTCCTCTGTGCAGCTCTTCACTCTCTCCACACCATTGTCTAGTGAGATTTGCAGATTAGCCATAAATAGGAAGGCACATCTCTTTCTCCTTCCACCCATATCAGGAGAAGCATGTCTCCAAACCCCGCCATTGGCTTTGGTTCTGGTCCCTCCTGCCTGCTTTGGTGTTTTTCCCCATCAAATACCCTCTCTCTTTTCTGGATCTATACTTTCTTCTTTTTTTGTCAATAAGTACAAAAACAGTTCTAGCTAAGTGACCAATGACCTTCTTAATGTTAAATCTAGAATATTTTAAACTGCGAATCTACTTTTCTAATTCTCTTCCTTATTTTCTATTTTTTTTTTTTTTCATTCAACTTCCACCACAATGTCTTCCACAAGATTTTTTTCTTCACACCTTGTCAACTAGTATTCCTTTATCACGGCCCTATTATTTGTCGTCCCTCCTAAGTCTTCCACTCCCTCTCATGCCTTTGGCCAGTGTTTATATTCTCATGGATCTCAGATTTAGACTGCAAATCTCTAGCTTTGTCTGAAAAACATCTCTACATGGAGGTTCTGTGAGCCCTTCAAACTCGTATATCCAAGACTTGAATTCATCATATTCTCCTTCAAACCTGAGCTTCCTCCTGTGTCTGCAGTCTCAACGTCCCGGAAGCCCGAGCTAGAAACATGGCAATCATTCCGGACACCAGCTTGCTTTAACGGTCCCCACCGAACTATGTATTCACCGAGAACTGAGGATTCAACATCTTAAATCCCTCTCTAAACCATCCTTGTTTTCAGTGGCCACACTGTAGTCTTCATAGTATTCAATCTCCTGAATGGTCTCGGGCCTCCGGTGTGATGTTCTTTATCCAATGTACCTTCCATATTGCAGCCAAAATGGAAATATTTAGTCATATATGCCTTCATAAAATGGCTACATTTCTCCTCTGAGCTCTCAGGGTAAAGAAAAATATCTTAACCAAGGATTTTAAGTCCGTTTTTCTCCTAATATCTGTCAACTTTTATTTTCTGCCTCTCCCCTAGTACTTCATTTACTTGGAATAATGAGCCCTTCGGTTTCCCTAAGTTCACCTCTCTTCCGCCTGGAATGTTCTGTGGCATTTGTTCCTATGCAGTACAGACCACACACACAGACACACATGCACACACGTGCACACACACAAACACACACATGCCTATAGTTTATCTTACAAATTCCTAATTGTTTTCAAAATGACACCTCCCAAGAATCAGTTCCTAACCTCACCATCTGATTTAGGCTTGTCTACTGTGTTAGTTGTTCATTTGTTATCATGATGTCCTATAATCAGGGACAACCAATCCACATCAGATTGGGAGTTTCTTGACGGCAGAGACTGTATCTTACTTAACTTCACATCCTCATGACTGGGGAGAGTGGATGACAGGTATCATCTTTTGAATAAAACTTGGCACAGTGGGGCTTTCCCCTAGCATTTCTCATTCCTGGAGTGAAGTGATTAACCCCATTCTGGGGTCCTGGCTCACATTGAGCCAGGCTAACAGAGAGGGCCTTGCAAAAACAAAACAAAACAACAACAACAAAAAACCATGAAGGTTGTGCTGTTAGAAAGCACATGCTTTGTTATGATCCGGTTAGGGAATCAAAGGCCAAAGCAAACATCTTTTACATTCCCTCTTGGTTCAGTGTTTATGTTTGACCATCTAACAGTAAGGCTTTCTTTCTGATAAATGCGTCTGCTTGTCCTTTCCACAGTTAAGAGGAAAATGATGACAAAAAGACTCCACATGGTGGGAACACAAGAGCTCTGAGAATGTACTTCAATGGTGACTTCATGTTTTGGTAGATCTGACTTGAGACAGGTTTTCACAGAAAAGAGGGCAGGATGCTGTAGGTTGGTCTTTTTGTTTTTTGCTGTAAAAATAAAACGGCAGATCACGTGTTTTATTACTAAAAAGAAGAGATGCAGGAAAAGCTGATATTCAAAAGTGGATATATAATTTTAACAAGAGAAACTGTTTCAAGGAAATATAAGATAAACTTGTTTTTAAATCATGTCTTGGCTACATTTTTTAAGTAACACACTCAGATATTTTTTTCTGTAGTCTCTAGACACTGTCAGGTAAAGCATTATTAAATTCAAAGCAGTGGGTATAATTGTTAACTTGATAAAAGTACAATAAATATACCTTTTTTCTCTGTATTTCTAGACACTTTTGACACTTTATTATATTTATTGTACTGTTTTCAGATTAACAATTGAACTCATGGGGTGCCTGGGTGGCTCAGTGGGTTAAGCCTGTGCCTTCGGCTCAGGTCATGATCTCAGGGTCCTGGGATCGAGTCCCACATCTGGCTCTCTGCTCAGCAGGGGGCCTGCTTCCCTTCCTCTCTCTCTGCCTGCCTCTCTGCCTACTTGTGATCTCTTTCTGTCAAATAAATAAATAAATAAATCTCTAAAAAAAAAAAAAAACCAATTGAACTCATTGCTCTAAATTTAGAGGCTCTGCACCTGAAAAATGTTAAGTGTTATCTGAATATGTAATTTACATATTGTTTAAAATTAAGTTTACTCTGTTTCTCAACTTGTGGAATTATATAGACGTTATAGAATACACAATTTTAAGGATATGAGAAAGTTCATAGTACAAATATAGTGAAAAAAGATCAGGATCTAGACACACAATTTGATATATTAAACTATCAATTTATTAATATATTTGGAAAAAAATATGTTAAGAGTGATTATCTCTACTAGTATGATCTCCTGAATTTACAGAATTTTTAAAAGGAATATATCTTGCTCTTTAACAAGGAAAATTTTTAAAAAGTGTTATTTTCCTAATGGATTTCACAGAAATATAGAATAGAATAAATCCTTGAGATCATTTTATCAAGTTTGAGAAGGCGACCTGGGGGTTTTGGTGTTGGGTGATTTTCAGCACTCCTCTGGTTAGCAGTCTGAATTAATGATATCTGACTTAATCCTGCTTTTGAATGGTTACTTTTGAGCATAGTCAAGAGCATCTATTTCACAGTTACAATCCCAAAACCTGTTTGATAATGTTTACTGACAATTACAGGCTTAGCTAAGAAGTAACAACAGGGAGTAAAGCGGTCTTTGAATAAAGTTGGCCTCAAAATGAACAACAGTAGGAGACTGATTGGCTCAGTTTTATTTAACATTTTTAAGTCTGATCTTTGACATTTTCATTAGTGAGCAAAAATAGCACATTGGTGCAATTCTCGGGTGGCTTATGGGGGAAAATGCTAAACATACCAGAAATCACTAAATAATTCAGAGGATTCTACTATGTTTAAAAATGGAGATATATATGTAGAAATTTTAGGATATGATAAAAATAGAAAGCTAGGCAATATATCTTTCTCCCCATCCCATTATTTAGGAGACAACATAGTAATTCTGGAAATCAACCATTCTGTTGCCAGAATTGTGAATATTTGTTGGCATTATGGCTGTGTATTATAGAAAACGAACTGTGAAAATTTAGTGACATATTGGAACAATTGCATTCTGTTTTCTCGACTTACAGTCAAAAAGATTTATGGCTATGGTAAGAAGTCTTTCAATACCCTTGCCATCAACTACAAAGAAACAAACTGAGATGGAAAACAAGAATTCACCAGATAAATCCTGTCCAAGCAATTAAATATGCTAATATATATTACTACATTAAGACTGTAAGTAGAAAGGACTTTTTTCATTGAGTCTTCATCAGGTTATATTCTTGCTACTTTGGTTGCCCATGTTGTCTATCATTGTGATTCACAAAGGAAAATGAGCACATCACCAGGGTTATGTGACAATATTCAGTTAGTTGTAATAGGAGGCCATAGAGTGAATATGGGGCATTTCCTAAAGTATCAATTATTAAGGCGTTAGTAATATCTTAATATTAGTGGAGGCTTTAATATTGTCGGAAAATGATTTCTCTAAGTTGTTGAAGTTAATGTTTAGGTGAGAAGTGGAGAACCATCTCTCTGTGACATTGAAGCCATACTTCAGCCCCCGCAGATAAAGCCTCTGTACGAAAATGGATTTGAAGTTCAAATAACAGAGTTATTACTGAACATTAAGAACTGAATCTGTTTTGAGAATGAAAAGTGCCTGTACAGATCCCACTTCTTCCTTCAATTATTAATTTACCCATTTTTATTGAGTGAAATTAGTTTGAAGTTATTATAGAAATGAAATTTGGTGACCTAGCATTACTCTTGGGTCCTGAAGGTCTTAAAAGAATTTATCTTGCCATTCTTTTTATATCTTTTCTCCAGTTTTTCATAGTATGTTTGTTAAATAAGGTATGGTGGCATACCAAAAGATTTTGGAATCAGGGTTTCTAAATTCAAAGGCTAGCCTGGAAATTTACTCTCCATGATAGAGTAAGTTCCTCAACATCTGAGCTTCAGCGCTTCATCTTTAAATGAAAGGAGAACACTTAGGAGAACACTACTGACATGTTAAAGACAGTAAAATACTAGCTATGGAATTTTAGAGTTCTTTTCTTTTTTAGGAGACCCTGAAAAAATTGCTGTAATTCAAGTAATTTTCAATCATTGTCTATAACTTTATTAATCTCATATTGTGTGTGTGTGTGTGTGTGCGTGTGTGTCTGCATGTATGTGGTGGAGGAAAAATTAAATGTGTATATGGAAAATGGGACAGTCATGTTACAATGACAAGAAAATGGATTTAAAGGTTAAAGGCCAAAAGACCCTGAAGCCATCAGTCCTCCATACTGCAAGATTGAAAAGACAAATAGGTTAGGGGGATCATCAACTGAGAAATTGAAACACAGTATAAATCTGGTGAAATGCTGTCTCTGAATTCCAGAAACACTCAGCTAGAACACTCTATTCAATATCAGAGAAATTATGCGTGATTGTGCACTGTTATTATAGATTGGGAATGTAGTCTGGTAGATTTCTAAACAGGCAGAAAGGGATAATACTGGTAATACAGAGTGGAGTAATCATTTAAAACAAATCAGATATTTTCTTGTATTAATGTTTATAAATTAAGATAATGCTGTTGCCTCACTGAGATTTTTTTCAATTTATTTGAAAACTCAATAATGTGAACTCAGCATTTCAGACCAAAGGGATAATTGATTTTAGGGGCAATCCTATCAACTTTTAATTAATTCTTTGGAAGTAATGAAACAGAAGAGAGAGCATAAAGTAATACTACCGATGGGTTATATGACCCTTACTTCATTCAGAGCCATGTTTCAAAAGTAAATCTATATGTGCAATACCTGTAAACTTCATCTAAAAGTAATCTTAATGACCAAAAATTCTCAAAGTTGACATAGAAAAAGAAATATACACATTCCTTGTCATTGAATGCTTTGAAAAGGAAATCTCAAAAATTAAAATGAATTAATCAGGTTCCTATTCCCAAGAAAATTCAAGAGGGGGAAAAAAAGAAATGATGATCTCAAATTCTCCTGAGAATGAATAATGAAGGTAGATATATATCAAGTTCATAATTGCACCTAATACATTCATCTTCACAGAAATAGTAGACTATTTAAAAAAATATATAGTGCTCATATATTTGTACAACTGTGGCCACCTTAGTGCCACTTTTAGACAATAAAAAATAGACAATAAAAATAAAAATAATTTATGTCATCTTACCTTGAAAAACTGAATTTGTGACAGGATATTGACTGGAATTTCATAAACTGAAAAGACAAACTATGTATTCAATATATGCTTTCTGTTGAAGATTGAAAAAAGTCACACACACACACACACACACACACACACGATCCTCACTGACAGTCCCCTTTTTTTTTCTTATCAGATTTTGGTTTGACTTTTGATACATTAAGAAAATTTCTTTCATATGAAAGACTGTACTTATATATGTAGGCTTCTTGAAAATTTGGTTGTGGTTTGGAAGCAGTGTTTGTTCCAGCTGTATTGTTTTCAGAACCTCGGCATCTTCAATCCTCTTGGCCCCCCTACCAAGGGAGAGGGGTTGAAAACGAAGAATATCCAACCCTTGTGACATTGGATGCAGGAGGCTCAATCCACATTACACGTGCAGTTAATGCACTTGGCCACAAGGCATGTGTGCTATCTGAGAGAAGGGAAGGGTCAGATCTGGCCTCTGCCTAGCTTGTATTTACTCATGTTAAAGGATTGTACTCTGCCTTTTTCAAAAAACAAACAAACAAAAAAAGAAATTAGAGGTTTTTGGTCTTTATTGAATAACTTGTTCAGATTAGTGGTTGTTACCTTTAGAAAGTGAGGAGTAGATAACAAAACATGGAGTGATTTGATAGCATTGTAGGATTTAAGAGAGGTTAGAAGATCAGGATGTCTTCTTGAGAAGTTGTTATACAACTTCTGGGGGAACATTATGAAGAGCTCCCTAGGGAGTCTGCTTCTCCCTCTGACCATCTCCCCTCTCCTGTTCTCTCTCTCTCAAATAAATAAATAAATAAATAAATAAAATCTTAAAGGAATAGCTTTTTCTGTTTCCAGAGAAATATGCAAATATTGGTCAGTAAAGTAAAGTAAAGTAAAGTAAAGTAAAGCAAATATTTCAGGTTGTGGTGTTGAAAGGAAAAATACTCCATATTTTGTTTCACTTTTAATTCCAAATATTTACTTATGTGCTACTAAGGGATGAGTTCAGAACAAATCCCTTGAAGGCGTCTGCTTTCATTCTGCATTATCTGAAGCTGTAGATAAATAGATGAATAATAAAATATATGTTAAGTTGGGGAATGAGAAAGAGGAGGTGATGAATGGAATGTTTGGGGCTAAGAATAAAATGAAGTCAGATTCCCAATTTGAGAATGATTGATTGGATATGAAAATATTGTTTTAGAGGCAAACTGTATTAAAATTTTTATCAGTTTATCAAAGAGGACTACTTCCTGTTTATTTTGTTTGTTTATGTAATTCAGATGCTAAATTATAATAGAGCTATATAGGACAAATAATACAAAGGTAATAACATTCTAGACATATAATGAAATTGGAGAGTTTGAGTTCTTCCTGCTTCAGTTTCGCTATGACTTACTGTTGTCTCCATAAAGTTTTCTTTAATATTCTTCTTTAGTTTTTATTTAACTTCTATTCCAAAGTCAGTTAGAACTATCACTGTTACCTCTACTGATCCATGCAAGAATATTCCTTTTCAGGGTGCTTTTTTCTTTTTATCATTTCAAATAATCTGTACACGCAGTGTGGGGCTCTAACTCAGAACCCTGAGGTCAAGAATTCCATGTTCCACCTACCAAGCCAGCTCGGTGCCCCACAGAGTGCTTTTTCTAAAGAAAGGTGCCAGCAAAACTCCTTATGTAATTTTCCAAGTTGGTTTTTAGCTTCCTGTTGATCCTCCTAGTGAAAAAGGTCTCTAATGTTCTTTTTCCTAAGAGATGATATTAACTTCCTTAAAAATTATTTTTCTCGTTTCATAATCTGAAGTGTGTGTTTTTTGTTGTTGTTTAGTTTGGTTTCCAATTTCCTTTTACCAGATCTCTTTTTTTAGAGTTTGGAGCTTTTACTTCCAGATATTTTCCCCCAGCTTTATGGAGGTAATAAAAAATCATATACATGTAAGGCATACAACTTGATGTTTTGATGTCCATATGCATTGTGAAATAGTCTCTGCTATCAAGCTAATTAACATATCCATCACCTCACATAGTTACCTTTTTCTTTTTTTTAATAGACTTTCTCTTTTGTTCATATATAATTCTAGGTAAGGTGGACAGAGGAAGAAAAACTAACAAATGTGCCTGAGAATAAGTTGACTGAGACAAAGAGGCAACACAAAGGGACACATCAGAAATCACGCAAAGGGGAGATATCCCAGTAGGGAGGATGCAGGTAATCTCCTAGGCTAAGTACCTTCTAGGCTGCAGATTCAGTGCCGTTCTCAGATGGGTAGGAGTTTGCAGGGAGCTGGATGAGAGGAGGTGGATATACCATGTTTAGAATACCACTTGGAAAATACCTTAGTAAAAAAATCTAAAGATGGCATTGCCATGCAAATATAAAACTGGATCGTTGATGAAAATTAATAGATAATAGGGGCCCCTCAGGGGCTCAGTTGGTTAAGTGTCCAACTCTTGATTTCAGCTCAGGTCTGATCTCAGGGTCCTGAGATCAAGCCCTGCATTGGGCTCTATGCTCAGGGCAGATCTGCTTGTCCCCCCCCCCCCCCCCCCACTTGCTCTCACTCTCCCTCTGTCCCTCTCAAATAAATAAATAAATAAAATTTTAAGGAAAAAAAAAAGGTTAATAGGCAATAGCAACGTTCCCAGTGCATTTGCTTCCTTGAACTTCTCCTCTGACACAATTCTTCTTTTTCTTTCTTTTAAACCTTGTTCAGTATTCTTTTGTCTTCTATGAGATTCTTTTTCCTTCAGATATTTTATATTTCTCTGTATTTACGTATATAATTTAATATAAGGATATCAATAATGTATCACTGCTGATTTTGTCAGTATAGATATTCTCTTAAAAATCTTTGCCTATTTTGCCTGTCACTCATTTTCTTGCTTCTGCTTCTTCCCCCACATCATGATCCTCACATGTAATTCATGTTAACAGAGTGTCATTGGGGTTGTGTTTCTTTCATGTTCATGTGATCATAAACACACATGTATAGGTACAAATATGAGGTTTTTTTGGCCACTAATATTTGTAAAAGAAATGATATAGTCATGCTTTTCTGCTCCTTTCCCCTCCTTCATCTCTAGTGGAAATCCTTCCAAGTCGATGAGTCAAGCTTGGACTCGCTCTCTCTTTTCTTTATCTGCATAAAGTTCCATAACAATGAACAAAAATTTATCCTACTTTTTTCCAGTTGATGCACATTCCTGTCTTTTCTTTCTCCTTTTTGTACTTATCAGTAGTGCTGTCTTAAACGCAGCCCTAGTGTATGCATTCTTACACACTTGTGCTCATATCTCTAGGATAGGGATTCACAAGCAAGGTTGCAGTGCCTGATTTTTAAAAAAAATTTATTAATTATTTTTATTAACATATATTATTCACCCCAGGGGTACAGGTCTGTGCATCGTCAGGCTTATGCACTTCACAGCACTCACCGTAGCACATACCCTCCCCAATGTCCATAACCCAACCCCCTCTTCCCCCCAACAACCCTCAGTTTGTTTTGTGAGATTAAAGAGTCTTTTATGAATCATCTCCCTCCCAATCCCATCTTGTTTCATTTTTTTCCTTCCTTACTCCCCAAACCCTCCACTCTGCCTCTCAAATCCTCATATCATATGATAATTGTCTTTCTCTGATTGACTTATTTCTTTTAGCATAATGCCCTCTAGTACCACCCATGTCATTGCAAATGGCAAGATTTCATTTCTTTTGATGGTTGCATAGTATTCCATTGTGTAATATATACCACCTCTTCTTTATCCATTCATCTGTCGATGGACATCTAGGTTCTTTCCATAGTTTGGCTCTTGTGGACATTGGTACTATAAACATTCGGGTGCACGTGCCCCTTTGGATCACTACATTTGTATCTTTAGGGTAAATACCCAGTAATGTGATTGCTGGGTTATATGGTAGCTCTATTTTCAACTTTTTGAGGAAACTCCATGCTGTTTTCCAGAGTGCAGTGCCTGATTTTAATAGCAATTATGATACTGCTTTCTAAAATGACTGCAATAATTCACATTTTTTAGCAGTGTGAATAATATAATTTCTTCCACATTCTAGTCAATTTAGATATATATAGTATATATTTTTTTATTTATTGTATATATATAATGTATATTTTATTTTTTTAAAAAGATTTTATTTATTTATTTGAGAAAGAATGAGTGAGAGAGAGCATGAGAGAGGAGAAGGTCAGAGGGAGAAGCAGACTCCCCAGGGAGCTGAGAGCCTGATGTGGGACTCGATCCTGGAAGTCCAGGATCATGACCTGAGCCAAAGGCAGTCGTTCAACCAACTGAGCCACCCAGGCACGCTGGATATTTTAATTTTATGAGTTAGTGGGGATTATATTACCTTTATGTTGAGTTTTCTACTGTTCCTCCTGTATATTACATGTGATTACTGAAAGCATTGAGCAAGACAGAAGACATGTTCTCATGGAGCTTACAGTCTAGGAAGGAGATACAAATAATTAACAGGTAAACAAGCAAATATACTCAGATGATGTTATGTGCTATAACAACAACAAAAAAAAGTGATTCAGTCCCAGCCATCCTTTTTTATTTCTTATTACTTAATTTACATATTCTCAACTTCTAATGAGCTTGAGTAACTTCTCATACATTTATTGACATTAGGATTAGTTGTCGATAAACTACTAAGCTCTTTATATTTTGTAGATATTAATCTTATGTCATTTCATTATAATACATTTCTCTAAGTGTTTCTGTCTATTGACTTAAGATCTTCTCTGACAAATCCAGTATCTTTTTCTTTTAAAACTTCTGGTGTGTCAGTCTTATTTGAGCAGATTTTTTTTTTCTACCTTTAGGTTCCAAAACTAGATCCTAGAATTTTTCCAATTATTTATAATGAATTAACAAGTATTAGAATTTTTAAATAAAAGAAATCTAGATGATCAGAAATAGAATAACCAGTGTTGGCTGAAAAATATTGAAAATGTATCATGAAGGAGGTAAAACTCAATGGTAGTATTTGAAGGATAAATAAAATTTGAATGGGTAAAGGAAACATAACTTTTTTACTTTTAATTTGAAGTCATGCCTGAGAAAATGCAATGCATATATATTACTTTGTCTTGTAGAGATGGATCGCTAAAATCTTGGGGAGTTCTTGATATCACAATTTAAACCACTCATTAAGCCAGACAATTACATGATCACTGCAAGTTACATATAAATAAGGTGTCAACTGTTTCATAATATATATGAATAATTATGACAATAAAAGTATAGTCAGCAACATGCTGAATATCTTAGAGTATAGTACATTATTTTTCTAATTATGATCATTGGAGAAAATGATTCTAACTACCTGATTGATCTAGAAAATTCTTGCATTCTTGCATGTGTTTTGTAGTCTGGTTTAGAAGATACCAGTGATATGTTTTTCAGCATCTTTTCTTTATGAGTTAGACTGCATTACTACAAATCATCTATCACAAAATAAATATGAAATCTGAAGCTCTTTTGAAATCAGGAAATAAAATTTGCTGAAAATGAAGTTAACTTATGAATATCCCCACACACGCCCCCAGCCCTTCTGCTATAAGTAAACACATTCTAAGTATGGCTATCTAAGAATTTTTTTTCCATCAGTCTTTTTATGTAGGTTGACTAGCTTCCATAATGGGTAACTCAAAGCACTTAATATATTAAAAGTGGTTTCACACCATCATCTTCATACAAGAAGAATAACAGATTTATTTGTTCCACAAATGTATATTCACAGTCACATAGAAGAACAAAATTACTTCCACAATGCATTATTTTTTTCCTGCTTTTGCCATGAAAATATTATACTTTTTAGCACCTTAATTTTGTATAACACTTTAGATTTCGAGGAATATTGTATGTTTTACCTGACTGTATTGAGCCCATCATGGGATAATAGGATTTCCATGACTTTTTGAAATTTCTAAACTTTCTTTGCTTTGCATCTTTTAAATGCTGGCATATAGTTAAAATACAGCTTTTAATATGTAGCTAAATGGTATAAATACACACAAATGTGTGCACGCATGTATTCTAATTTTCTGTGATCAAGTTATTCAACCCTTATTGCATTTCCGTAGCTCCATTATGAGTTCTCATAAAAGAACACAACTGAGTGGCTTGTTTGAGATAACTCTGTACAAACCTAAATCTCACTGAATTTTATTTTCTGCCTTATTGCATGCAATTTGCTTCTTCTCCTATATATTTTTTCACATCATTACTCCTTTTCAAGTTTAATCCATTAAGTGTTTTGTAGAATTTTCTTTCAGTGTAATAGCCTTGTGCATTTAGAATACAAATTGTATACCACACCCATTTTCCTTACCACCTACTGTGTATTTAAAAGTTGTTTTTACGTGCCAATAATGCTGTTTAGGTGAATCAGGTATATAACTAGATTGACCACCTAAATGGTTTCACAGAGGTTCTCTAGATATAAGGTCCATATTTTTCTTGCTTGGAGAGAATCAGGACACTTCTTTCCTATACAAAGAAGAAACCCCAAATTTTGGCCCCTGATTCTTCTAGCCAATTGCATGATGAAAGATTATTAGAAGAGATAGTTCTGGGAACAGAACAGGCTTTTAGGTAAGGGCAACATTCAGGTTACTGCTTCACATTGCTTTGGTTCCAGCTTAAACAGAAATAATTTGAAACCATGACTTTAATGGTGTCTTTCCGTAGTTCCTAAATTCATTTAGAGCTCATTCTTATTTGCAGTCTCTATTCGTCTATATTGGACACATTTTCTCCTTT
Source organism: Mustela nigripes (assembly GCF_022355385.1). Lineage (NCBI taxonomy): Eukaryota > Metazoa > Chordata > Mammalia > Carnivora > Mustelidae > Mustela > Mustela nigripes. The sequence continues at coordinate 188,051,308 of NC_081558.1, forward strand.
ATAATTTTAGCAGTTTCAACCCTAATAATGGAGGCTCAATGCTTCTTCTTCTTTTTTGGTTAGAAAATTATAAGACATCATTTTCTAAAATTTTACAGCAATTGAGTGGTACTGTAAGTTGTGTAAATCCATTGTACAGTATATTTCACACTTTACTAACCTTGAGAAATTAGCACAAATTAAATTCCACATTAACCAGCCTAAAGCCATGAAGAAGAAAGTAGGCTCAAGGGTATTTGGTTAATTGTGCTAAAAATATATTCATGCTATCTGTGTAGAGCATAAATGTAGCAAAAGCATTTTTTTAATAAAATGCTATGAGTTTGATTTCTTCTGTTTTCCTATTTATCTGTAGATGTGAATAATAATGACTACTTTGATATTTTGCAAATCTGGTAGGTTACTGTTCACCAAGCTATTAACCTTGTATTACTTTGTAAATGTTTGAGAAAAAATTATTTAATGTAATCAAATTTATTCAGGCACTTTGTTGCTATTGTTTTATTAATTTCTAACCATTTGGGATAGGCATAGATTCAGAAATAAAGGAAAATCAATAGACCAATAATATGTAAACAAATTATGGCCATTATTTATTAAGGAGTTGAAGCGTAAAAGTTATTACACTTTTATTCCACTTTTTAAATTTAATGATTAAAAAGACAATTATTTAGTTGTTTGCATGAATAGATGTGTATTTCTCTAAGGAGTGCACTGAGAAGGTATAAGGATTTCATTAGATTATACAAGGGAACTATGTCTCAAAATATTATCATATAAAATGTTAAATGTTTTCAGATATTATACCAGGATTTCAGGAGATTTTAAAATAATTGTGATTCTATAGGTTGGTCTGGAGTAATTATCAGTTCTTCCTTAAGGTGATTCCCTGACATACCCTAAAATATCTATCAGGCAAGTATGTTAAAGTTTTACTTCATTTCCTTTTTAACTTTTATCAGTGACTATATTGAAAAGAATATGAACAGTGTTTAAACAAATTAAAATTTTTAACCTTAAAAATCAACATATTCCGTCCTTCACTATCACTTTGACATTATCTGTAGCATATTTTTTTCATGCTCTCATTTGCTGATAGACCATTAACCATGAAGGTTTGTCTTCCTCCTTGTTTTATTCCCTTTTGGTTGTTTAGCCAGTCTGTGACATGGATGATTCCTCCCTTTTACACCCTCTATCTTGGATGTTTAATTTAGGATTTGAATTGTTAATATGTCTTGATTATTACAAGCTCTAACTCATTCGATTCCATTTCCAAGCCTGGGAATAGACAACCCACTCAGTGAAAGGGAAATCAGTGGTCCATTTGAATGCTAATTACTACACAAGTCCTGTATACTGTATCAAAACTTAGCATAAACATGGTCATCAGGGGAGGCGGAAAAAACCATTAAAATGCTCCCCAGGAGACTGAGCTCATTAAAACTACACTGATATCCAACAAAGAAGGAAAGAGTTGCTTAGCTGGACCAGTTCCTTTCTTGGATGTGCAATTCTTGTATTTTCTGAGGGTGAGGAAAAAGGTAAAGAGGTAAAGTTGGGTGAAGAACTTGAGTTTTCTTTTCACAAAAAAGGAAACTAATCTTCTATATTGTACACCAGAGGCTTTTCTAAACCCAACCAAAACTAAACAAAACAGTGATTGTTATTAAAAAAAAAAACACTTCTTTTCACTATGTTGTGAAAGACCCGCGGATCCCCTTACCCAAGAATCCAACACTGCCACTGGATGCAATCAGCAAGAGGTTCTTTATTGTTACGCAGGCGCCTGAGGATGGTCAGCGCGCGCCTGCGGGTGGTCAGCAGCTCCTGCTAGCTGAGCACACCCGGCTGGGGTGGTGCTGGGTTTTTATAGACAGGTACAAACAAGTTTTGGGTGGGGTGCAACTGATTGGTTGACAGTTAGAACTTTTGAAAAAGGCATACGTGGAGTTTGCTGATTGGCTTTGGGACCCGCGGGCGCGAAGAGAGAGGCGGGAAGGGGGAACAAGCTGATTGGTTCTGAGGGCCGTGCGCGGGAAGAGAGAGGCAGGGAGGGGGAACAAGAAGGGGGAAGGTAGGAATGCCATCATGGCGTCTTCTGTTATTTCTATAAGCCAAGCAGTTACAGAAGGGCAAAAGAGCAATTAATAACCTAATTTACGCCTAAAAGCCAGCGGTTCACAGAAAAGCAAACAAGCGGTTAGTTATCCTATCTATCTTCTAGGGGAGGGGTCTTTCAGTTGTATCTATTATACACTTAAGTGTAAGTAGTGGCTATCCTACTGGGATTGCATCACACAGTTTTAAGCAAGAGTTAATTTAGACATTTCCAATAGCATTATCTTTGGAACATCTTTAAAAGTTTTAGCTGTTATTCATGTACTAGGAAAAGAAGCAGGTATGACATGGGGCAGAAGCAGATACCAAGGCAATAATATCACCAAGTAAATTTTTTCTTGATTCTCACTTACATTTTATTCAACGAGAAGTATAAGATAATTCATTCTAGTATAATTCAACTGATCCGTACCAGTTTATCTAGCATACAGTCTATGTTATTATTATCAGTTCCTTCTATCCATAGCTTATAAACTTTGTGTGTATCAGATTGATTACCTGGGACACTGGTAAAACCAAGACTTTTGGGACACAATGCCCCTGGGAATGTTCATGGTTAAGTTAACCAGGACTCCAGGTAATCATGATACAATTAGGGCCACATTACCTCAAATAAATAGCATTAATTAAATGGTGTTATATCTGATCATTCTATCTGTGCTTCACTGGAAAATCTGTGAGTTTAATCTATCTGTGCTTCCCTGGGAGATCTGGAAGATATATTTTGCAACTACATATCTTTTTTGAAAAGAATAAATCAAAGGAAGAATGTTTTTAAATGTCTATAGGATTTATGTCTCAAATGACTATCTTTTCACTTCAGTTAGGTTTTACCTGATGTTAGGGTTATTTTATAGATGATTTTTACGTATCACATGTGCTTTAATTATCATATATCATACTGTGTATAATATGATACATCATATGTAATACAAATTTGATATAATATCAAGTTATTTTCTAACGTGCCCATCTAAAAAAGCTTGAGTTGTGATATATTAAGAAATATATTTGCTCTTTGTTCCTGATTCCTGATGGAGCTACTAAAACCTTGGAATTTCTTCAGGGATATTACTCATAGGAACACATTTTGATCCAATCTGAGTTTATGCTAGTGTGGTAACTTAGGGTGAGGCTCCTAGGGTGAGCTCTAGATAGGGTTCATCACCAGAAGGACCAAGTGATTAGAAGGTTTTCCAGCTCCACTCACTGACTTCTAAGATGGAGAAATTGGAGGTGGAAACTGCACCTTAAAAACATTCTTGAACAACCAGATTTGATGAGGTTCTGGATTAGGGAACACATTGAGGTTCTGCGAGAGTGGCGTACCCAGCGAGAACATGGAAGCTCCGTGCACCCGCATTCCATACCTTGCCCTAGGCTTGTCTTCCTACTGGCTGTTTCTGAGTTGCATTGCTGTATAATACAAGTATAGTGTTTTTCTGAGTTCTGTGAGCCCTTATAGCAAATTACCTTACCCGAGTAGAGGGTTGGAGGCACCCCCAATATACAGCCAGTTGACCAGACGTACAGGTTACAACTTTGGGCTTGCAACTGGCGTCTGAAGTAGGGGGCAGTCTTGTGTGATTGAGCCCTACCTGTAAGATCTGATGCTGTCTTCAAATAGATAGTGTCAGAATTGAGTTAATTTGTAGGATGCCCAGTCATTGTTAGCTGAGAATTGGAGAATTGCTTGGTATTAGGAAAAACCTCACACATTTGGTGGCCAGAAGAATAGTATCTGTGAGCAAGGAGACACAGGAGTTTTTCCCTTCAGTGATAAATTGGACACCATCATTAGAAATATTGAGACATGACTTTCTTATCCAAAGGATTCTGTGAGAAGTTGAATGTCAGCAGGATAACCTTCCCTTCATAAGCAAGTATTGAGGACCTAAAATAAAATATTCTAGATAATGTGCTATGCACTGGGTGTACAAAGGCTGGCCCTGGACAGGACTGGATTTCTAGTCTTTTGCTTCTTCTCTCCTTTAACAGATTAGTCACAACTGATCTGATTTAATACAACTGATGAATTAAACCATATTCCTAAATATTAGTAGGATAACAATACTTACCTATATTTTCGATCCGTGTGCATTTGAAACGGAAATTGTAATTTACATGTTCCTTGCTTTTTAAGAATGATTTTTAAGTGGTCAGTGAAAAAAGAAAACTTAACCTGTTAGTAACACCATCAGAAGTATTTTGGAAAAAGGAAACACTAGAAGAATAAAGGGCATGCATTCACTTTTGTGTTCAACAACTATTCATTGACTACCTAATATTTAAGTGGCAATGGTCACTGCATGAGCCAAAGCTATATTTACTGTCAGATTCACACATGTTCAGGCATAATTTAGAGGACTGGTGAAGAGCAGCCGAGGGTATGTTTACATGGAGGATCAAAAAAAAGCTCTTAGAAAAATAAAAATTCATCCTAGGGGAAAAGAGGGTCAAGATGGGTAAGATTGGTTGAAGAATTGTTTGCAAATATTGAACACAGAAGGGAAGGATGATTCTGAGCATCGCTTGTGTCCCTAAGATTATCGCATAGCACAGATCTCATTATCTCGCACACAAATCCTTGGGCTAGAAGGCTGAAATATAAACTAAAAAGTGGCAGTTATAAGAGTTACTGCTTTATAATTGCTGTGGGACATGAAAAGCGTGAGGCATTGGCAGCTTTGGTGCGGATGGTGGCAGCAGCACTGCTGGGGCATGACATTGGCAGTGATTCTCTGTAAATGCCAGCTACAGTGTTGGCAGCAGCGTCGGTGACCATGCAATTGGGAAAGATACAAACACTGGTAATGCCAGTGTGTAGGCCAGGGTGTCTTTAGGTCCTGCAGGCTGGAGAATGATCCTGGACATGAGGGAGAAGGAATGGCCAAGGAAGTCTTCTTTCTTAAATGATTGTGTAATTTTCTAAAACAGAGAAGATATTGTCTAAGAAGCAAAGTGGGGGAAATTTCTACTCTTGTACACATTGATCTTGAGCTGTCTGTCCATTCTGTATATAGTTGCAATTGAATGTCTTTGTAATTTCAGAATGAGGGACTATATCCCCACTTTGGGACTCATAATTGAAGATTTAAGAAGTGACTGAGATAATCCAGGGAGAAAGTGTCTAAAGCTAAAAAAGAGAAAAAGGCTTAGGACAGAGAATTGAAGATTAAGAGTATTTAATGTCTATCTTCCTGGATTAAATCAACCTGGTCCAGGTTTGAAGGATAAAAGTGCTTAATAGGGAGATTGGGATATAAATTGTAAAGACCAATCCAGGCAAAGACACAGCATGTTAAAACACACACATACACACACACACTCAGAGGGAGAGGGGGAGAAATGAGTGAATTGTAATGATGCATTTAAAGAACTAAAGGAGGGGCCCCTGGGTGGCTCAGTGGTTTAAGCCTCTGCCTTCGGCTTGGGTCGTGATCTCAGGGTCCTGGGATCGAGCCCCGCATCGGGCTCTCTGCTCAGCGGGGAGCCTGCTTCCCCCCCCCCCTCTCTCTGCCTGCCTCTCTGCCTACTTGTGATCTCTCTCTATCAAGTAAATAAATAAAAATCTTTAAAAATAAAAAAAAAATAATAAAGAACCAAAGGAGGGGCACCTGGGTGGCTCAGTGAGTTAAGCATCTGCCTTGGGCTCAGGTCATGATCTCAGGGTCCTGGGCTCTCTGCTTGGCAGGAAGCCTGCTTCCTCCTCTCTCTCTGCCTGCCTCTCTGCCTACTTGTGACCTGTCTGTCAAATAAATAAAATAAATAAATAAAATCTTAAAAAAAAAAAAAAAGAACCAAAGGAGCTTCAGTATTATGAAAGAGTAAAGTTCAGCATTGCTGATAGTAGGAGATTGCTGAATTATGTAGGCGATGAGACGGGATCTGTTCATTAAATGCTTTATAGAACATATGGAAATAGAAAACATTATAATGGTTTTAATTGGGGGATAGGATATAATTCGATTTGCATATTACCAAGATGACTTTGTTGTCTAAGTTAAGGAGAAATTCCAGGGCTTGGGGTAGGCAGGGAGGACGGTTAGGAGGCTATTTCAGCAGCCCAGGAGAATGCTAACAATGGTCTAAAAAAGTAAGTGAAGGTAACAATAGATAGGACATAACGCAGGGCTCAAAAGAAAAGGATGGCTCCACATCGTATACTGCTTATCTCCTGTTTAGACATTCGATGCTATGTTCATCATGGATTGTTCCCATTATTTTTGATTTAAAAAATAATTTATTGAGTATTATTTATCTCAGGAAAAATTAAAAAAAAAAAAAAGGAAAGGAGCTGTTAAGGATATTCCTGTTTCTGGCTTAAGAAAATGGACAAATTGGCTTTCTCTAATACAGACGCACAGAAGGAAGAAGACTTTTGAGGAAACAGAATATGATGATGGTATGAACGTGATGTGAAGCTGTTCAGATAGCAGCTGGCTTGAAATGTGGTTCCTCAAGACAACCTAAGGGATTACTTAGGTGAAAGTTGTATATGGAGAAGGACCCTTGAGCCTCTTAAAAGTGCTTCTGTTAGATAATACATGAATCTGATTCAAATTAGATTATCTGAAAAGAAAAGTTTTGTGGGATTTTCCCAAGAATTTCAGGGATGAGAATAAGCCTAAACCAGTGGGATAATTGGAGAACGTGACTAAAACCACTCCCTATCCCTACAAAACAAAACACTCCCTTGAGATTCCCTATCCCTACTACCTATTCTTTGCATATCCCCTCCCTTTCTCTCTCTCTCTCTGTCTCTGTCTCTCTTCCCTCTCTTCCAACCAGACTCTTCTATCTTGCTGACCCATGTTTACGTGATGATTCTGAAGTAGTGTCATTGCTCAATTCTAGTTCTAAAAATTCCAGAAAGATTCTGATTGGCCTTGTCTCAGTTATCCTTCCTCTGAAACATTTCAGGCAACAGGACAGAATCGTGTGGTAGAAAATGTCTATTTGACATATAACAATGTGAATCTTAGAAATGAAGCTTTTATTTTTTATTTTTTAAAGATTTTATTTATTTGACAGAGATCACAAGTAGGCAGAGAAGCAGGCAGAGAGAGGAGGAAGCAGGCTCCCTCTGAGCAGAGAGCCCAGGGCAGGGCTCGATCCCAGGACCCTGGGATCATGACCTGAGCCAAAGGCAGAGGTTTTAACCCACTGAGCCACCCAGGCGCCCCAGAAATGAAGTTTTTAGAAAGGTGTGTGAGCTTACTGTGTGGATGGGGAGAGAAATGTTTAGGCAAAAGCAGTCATATAAAATGTGTGTTAGGTGACAAAACATTCTGATGAAAACCATCATTTGATCAGATGGAGAGAAATGTGAAAAGGGTCTCTATCAAGGAAGTTGAGAAGCAACTTGTTGAGAGTGAGAAAGTTTAGAGTGTTCAGAGTGAGAAGAGAAAGTGTTATGAAGAGCCAAAGAGAAGGTAAGAAAAGGAATAGATATGGAAAGATCAAGACATATTTAGACCAGAAAGTTTTTTTTTGTAAAGACTGTGGCCTGGATTAGGAAGAAAGTGACTTACGTATAGGGAAATTCGGTCCCTAAAATGAGGGACTATTTTCTCTCTCTCTTTTTTTAAAGATTTTATTTATTTATTTGACAGAGAGAGATCACAAGCAGGTGAAGAGGCAGGCAGAGAGAGAGAGGCAGGCTGCTGAGCAGAGAGCTCGATGCGGGGCTCGATCCCAGGACTCTGAGATCACAACCCGAGCCGAAGGCAGCGGCCCAACCCACTGTGCCACCCAGGTGCCCCTATTTTCTCCATTTTCAAATGCAGTTTCAAACTTGAAAATATTTCCATGTGTCCTCATGATGTTTCTTTTGCTGGCCAAAAGAAACTTACTTACTGCAGAAGAGGCCTTGTAAATTATACAGGAATACTTCAAAAGGTTATTCTTAAATATGCGTGGTCTCTTAATTTTATAGACGGGTGACTCTTAATTTTATAGACGTTGTCTCCTTCCAAGTCAGTGAACTATAATTATCAATTTTTAATTCTTTTTTTCATTAAAGACTATTTTTAGATTGTCTTAAACTCATTTGTTCAGAGTCAAAACTGTCCATTGAGATTCTGAAAAATGCCAAGTATTGTGTTCTGTGTAGGGTTTATCAGTAAGCAAAATATAAAATATTATTAAAAATTTAAAGATGTGCTATTTGCACACAAGGATCTAGTTCTCCAATTTAGTGTTCCGTGCTTATCCTCACTTGCAAGCCTGCATAGACCATCTCTTGTATATGCTCACTCACACAACAAAGAGCTTCACTGAGCCATTCTTCCGGCTGTAGAGCTGGTGTATGTGGCTTCAACTACGCTTTCTCACATAATTGCCTTTATAGCCAAATAAACACTGTAGGGTATCTAATACGTTACAGGGTCAAAAAGTAGGTAGTTTATGGTCACAGAAACCTAATAATAGCAAAACAAAACAAAACAAAAAACCCCTTGGGATCAAACAATGATCTCAATTGAATGAACATTAATAATAATAATACCTTTTTTATTTCTTAATGTCATACTCTGACTTCGAGCTCTTCAAGCAAATGCAGTATGGCTCATAGCCTTCTTTCTCCTCATGCCATCTCTACACTCTTGTTTCTCCCCAACACACACACAACAGAGATGCAAATTATGGTTGGATCCAGACAATGGTGCCTAGGATGGGAGCTTTCAATAGCTGAGGCTACAAGTAAACAAAACCAAACAAAATCAACCAAAAAAACCTATTACATCCAAGTGTACATTCTACTTCATATTTTCTCAATCTCAGCACAGTTGGTATTTTTTGGTGGGTAATTGGTTTTGATGGGAGGGTTGTTCTATGCATTGTAAGATGTGTAGCAGCAACAGTGGCCTTTACCTAATAGATGACAGTAGTAATTCCAACTCCAGTTGTGACAAACATGTCTCTACTGTCGTAGGTTCTAGAAGCAAGGGGAGGTGGAGAGAGGAAGGAAACAAAATTGCACTAGTTGAGAACCACTGTTCTATTTAGATTCACCTTCTTTGGAATATTCTCTTGCATTCTCCTTGGGAATACCTTTTCTCTGTGCTCTTTGTCTTTTTGAAATCTTATTGCCTGTAAGTGTACATCTGATTTGGAGTCAAACTCAGTTTAACTACAAATGTGTACACTTATTCATCATGCTATGTTGCCTGTCCCAAAGAGCAGGGCAAATATGGTGAATTGTTATTCTTTAATATACATATATATATGTGTATATAATTAACTGTCCTTTGTGTTATATCAAATATTGACATAATTTTCACAAAACATTCTTAAATCTTCACGTGGGTGTGAATTACAGATAGGAATGGAAGCTCACCTATTTGAAATTGAAAGAGGATATCATGCACAGATGCATCATAAAAAACTAGCAAAAATAGTTAAGTGACATAGCCACATGCATGCAAGAAATTAGGTTGTCTATAAATACCCACACACATATTACTTCCACATGAATATTTTTCAATTCTGTATTCCACCAATGTTTCTGAATGGATAATGGCCAGGTTGTTTATCTCTAGATGCTTACATATGATAACACAATTTATCAGTCTAAAAACCATTTTCCACAGGAGAAAAACCTATCTGATGGAGGTAAAGTGTGATAAAGAAAATGTACCTTTGGAATGTTTACTGATACTGATGACTTTTCTAACAAGCCTTTCTGAGGTGAGCAAATTGGGAAAAAATGGAATTTTCAGAAGTGTGTACCTGGAAAAAAAAATATTAAATTCAGTCCGTAAGGACAAACTGTGAACAAGACAGCCTCCAAAATCATCCTGATGGTGAATAAGAATGTAGCATGTGACATGTTTAACCACTGCAGTGATCTTGCATGGGCTGGCATTCCATCTTCAGGTTTTGTATTACCAAACAAATGTACAGTGTTTGTGACCTTGCAAAATCTCTTTTAGCCTCACGGAGTTTTAAAGCCTTAAATCAAGATCCTGCCAGGATGAGATGATCCTTGCAAGAATGATAACCTGTAGATAAGACAAAATGAAATTTAGTTGGATCTCGAAATGACTTGGGTTAACTCTAGCAATGGAAATGTCAATCAAAGGGCCTCAAGTCAAGGCTAAATCCAAATTTGTGTTTGACTTCTAAGACTAGATACCTTGGTTATTATTGCTTCTATTATAAATATACATTTTTCTACCTCAGATGTAAAAATGAAAAACCATAAGCTTTTAGTGAACAAATATCAGGGTACAAGTGTACCAGTAATTTAATATGAAGGAAGAAAAAGGAGGTCAGTTCTAAATACGGAGCATTTGTGCCTCGTAAATCAAGTCTGGGCTTTAAGGGCTCTAGTGGCTCCTTTCTATTTTACTGTGTTTTGTTCTGTTCTGGGTTTTTTTGTTGTTTAGTTTTTTTGTTTTTTTTTTTCCTGTTTGAGCTGAGTCTGATGATAAAGTGATTTGGGTTGCTCTCTAGAGTCACTGAGGAAAAACAGCAAACACATTCTTCTTATAGTCATATTTCAGTATTGAAATATTATTTCTGGCCATTAGATTCTGATATATTTTATTATGATAAAAGTATCTAGAAAACATATTATACCTATTCCATTCAACCAATAGCTAGAACTTTAGCCTTTCTCTTTATGTAAGGAATAAGGAATTTTCTATTATGATACTGTATTGGTATGAAGTATTTTTGATGTGTGTCATGACCTTGGCAAGAAATCTTATACTATAAATCTAGATTTCTTTTTTTATATCTAATTATTATTTCTGAACAGAAGAGATCAGGTTCTACTTTTTAGCAAAATATTGATCAGTTACCTTCTGTAGGAGAAACAGCTAATTGTCTTGGTTTGTCTATTCTCTCCTTCCTGTTGGTAATAGTATCTCCTGAATTTTAAAGGGCTACATGGGTGCCTGACCTATACTGTTTTTCCTGGTCGCTTTAGTAAACTATGGCCGTGTGACCAAGTTCTAGGCATTGAGATGTAGACAAGAGTGATGTGTGCATGAACTGCCTTGGTTATTATGTTCTTTAAAGAGGAAAGGGTTTGCCTTTAGGTCCTCATTTTCACCTTCCTGAAGGCTAGGACAGAGAAATGATGCTGATCAGCCAACTTCAACTATGTAAGCTAAACCATGTCATGAAGACCGCAGAGAAGGGCAGGTCTGGAATACTCCTGGAACACCTCACAGAGCTTCACTTACCTGCCCCAAACCACTTGCCTACTCAGGAGTGTTTAGTGACAGAAATACCTTGAGCTATATTTTTTTTAGGTGAAAGTCACAGAAAATGAACTATTTTAAAGTGTATAATTCAGTGGCTTTTAGTGTATTCACACTACCTCTATCTAGTTATAAAACATTTTTATCACCCCAACAAGTGACCCCTACAAGTGAGTCCCAATAAGCAGCCATTCCCTATTTCCACTTCTCACCATTTCCTGGCAACCACCAGTCTGCTTTCTGGTTATTTAACTATTCTGCATTTCTCATACAAATGGAATCATACACTGTATTACCTTTTGTGTCTGACTTCTTTCACTAAGCATTATATATTGAGGTTTGTCCACATTTTAGTATGTATGATTTCTTTTTGACCCAGTATTTGCATGTGTATAGGTGTGGGCGTGCATATGTACTATTTTTTGTTTACCCATTCGTGAGTTGCTGAACATTTCAGTTGGTTTCAACTTTTGGCTATTAACAATGCTGCTATGAACATCCCTTTACAATTATCTTTTAATGTATTTTCCAAATATGTATTTTTGAAATATTTTTGGTATATGCCTAGCTGTGGAGTTGCTGAATTGTATGATAATTCTGTACTTAATTTTTGAAGAACTGTCAACTGTTTTCCACAATGTTGAGTCCTGTTTTTAGGTTTCTAGCTTAACTTGTATCCTGATCATTAAACTTACTCAGTGTTGGGCACTGCTGTTATAAACATGGAGCTCTCTGTCTTTCAGTGGATATAGAGAATAAGAACTATCACAGAAATATGACAAATATTTCAGGGACAATAAGACAAAATTTCAGTCCCTCTGGAAATTAGATACTAAAATACAATAAGATAATTGAAAGGAGGGTTAGCAATGATTTTCATGGTTTCCTTTTTTATCTGTGGAGGCCAAGGATAAGAGACATCAGTATATGTCTTCCCTAAGGTAGGGTTCTTTCATTCACTTAATTGTTTGCAAAATAGTCATTGAGTGCTATGGACCATCATGGGTGCTCAGTGGATGCAGGGGGGAGTAACGTATGGGTTCTTATCTCAGAAACTTGGACCACAAGAACAACCTAAACACACATATCACATCTTCCTGTGATGTTTTATCCCAAAGGAGCTGCAAACAAAATCTATAGTAATTATTTCCTAAGAACATAGGTCTTTTCTTGGAGAAGGGACCAGAAAATGACAGTGAGTGAATTTTGAATATTTTAATTTTGTGATTTCTATTTTATTTGCAAGTGGTGATATCAACAAAGCATGTAAGTCATTCTAGCGTGAGTCTGGAGACCAACAGAGGAGTCTGAGCTGAAATCAGAGCTGGGATTAGAAATTTAGAGTCATCACATGAAGATGCTATTTGAAGTCATAAAGTTGTATGAGATGACCTAGTATGAGGCTGTGTGTATTTAGAGAAGGAAGTCTAGGAATGAGTCCTGCAGCAAATATCTATTTGCTGGGAAGAAGGAGTCAGAAGAGACTGAGAGGGAAGGGTCCCTGAGCAAGGTGGAACCCTGGATATACGATCTCTTGGAAGTAAAGAAAATCAAATGTTTTGATGGGACGTCAGTAATTAGAAGTGTTCATTGTTAGAGGCACCTGGGTGGCTCAGTTGGTTAAGCGACTGCCTTCGGCTCGGGCCATGATCCGGGGCCCTGGAATCGAGTCCCACGGTGGGCTTCCTGTTTTTGGTGGGAAGTCTGCTTCTCCCTCCGCCTCTGCCCCTTCCCAGCTCATGCACTCTCTCACTATCTCCCTCTCTCAAATAAATAAAATCTTTAAAAAAGAAAGAAAATAAAAGTGTTAACTCTTAGTAATATAATAATTACAAATGGCTTTTGGCTTTAGCAACATGGTGGTCATTGGTGATTGACAAATGCAGTTCCAGTGGTTTGATATTAAAGAAACCAAAACAAGCTCGGTTAGGGATAAAACAGAGAAAAGAAAATAAAGACAATCATTACTGATCATTCAATCTTTCAAGATTCTTAAAGGGATTGACGTGAGGGAGTAACAGTGACAGCAGCAGCCAACATTTATAAAGCATGACTTTGTTTAGGTGTTGCTCTCATTTTGTTTACATGTGTTAACTCATTTCATCCTTACTTCAACGCTCTTAGATAGATATGCTATTGTTTCCATTTTACAAACAAGAAAATTGAGGCAGTGAGTATTCAGGTAATTTGTCCAAGATCATTTGCTAGGTGGCAGAGCTAAAATTCAGATATAGCCAGTATATTACTCCAGAGCCCATACACTTAATTTTGTTGGTTTTGGCAGACTATTAAGAATCCTTGTTGCCTACCTTTTTATTCACTGTCTTGTATTTTTAAAAAGTTTTTTAATGGTACCCCCCCTTTTTTGTGTTTAAATTCAATTAGCCATGTATAGTACATCATTAGTTTTTGATATAATGCTCAATGATTCCTTAGTTGCCTTTTAGATGTCAGGGACTAGTTCCTGGACCTTGGAATGCAGCTAAGAGGTGGAACTTCAAAGCTGATGGTTTGATGATGAAATGATATTCAGATCTATAATCTTTGGTCCTGGCAACCTTGCTTATATCTGTTTGTTTTGGCCTGCTTTATTGTTTTTTATAAAAGCTGTATTTTGGGGGACCTGTTTTATAATTTTAGAGAACTGACATAATGGCCTTAGCCCCTTACTCATTCGTCATTTGAAGATTGTGATAAAATTATTCCTCCAATAAGTTAGCAGGAAAGAAGGAGATAGTGAAGCCAGCTGCTTGAGTGTCTTCAGGCAGCAGGAAGATTCATGTATTGGCTCCTGTCAAAATGATGTTTACAGGCATAGAGGGAATTTATGGGGAACCTCAAATCATGATTAAAAACCATGAATAGCCACTCTTGAGTGCTTTTAAATCTAATGCTAAAACATCCCCTCACTGTTGCTAGGGTCTGAGAAACAAGCATTTTCCCTGAATATAAAAACATCCATTTTTGCAGGTCAAAAGCAGGGATGAATTAATCCTGTTTAAATATATCATGACGAATACTATATGTTTGTGTGTGTTTCTATGTGTGAAATGTATTTGAAGGAGCACTGGAACATTGCTGTAGAAGATGGCCTTGTTTATCTTTATTGACTCAGTTCTTCTGTGGCCTTGGGCAAGTTACTTAAGTTCTCAGTGCCTCAGTTTCTTCATTTGTAAATTGGGAATAATAATGGGTATTTATTTGTTGAATGCAGAACTTAGCATTCTAAATTTGTATTGAATGAACCAAAGATTGCACTAACCACCACATACTAGATATATACACATACACACACGCGCATATACCACGAGGCTGACCTTTCCCTGGCATTCCCTTACTTGGCAGGTATAGCTTACTTGAACCAATTCCAAGTGTTTCTTTCTTCAAAGCATATACTAACTTAGCAGCATTTTTTTCTTAAAAAAAAAATTCTTACCATCTTCTTCTTCAATCAAGAATAGATAAGAGCTTTCTTATTTATCATTTATATCAGATCCCATGTATTCTACCTGTATTTTAAGACCTTCTCAAATTTGGTGGGTCCCTTTCTCTATTTCATAGTCTTTAACTTCCTTTAATCCATTCTGGTATTCTCATTTTCCTGCATATGCTTCTTTCTCCTTATACCACCAATGTATCTCCAGTCTTTTCTCAAGTGTGTCCCAGAAACCCCATGGGTTTAAAATCTTTGTCGCCACCCGTACTCTGCAAGATGAAGTTCACATTTCGTATTTATCATTTCAGTAAATCTGCTGGATTGAACCCACATTTATTTCAGTCTCCTTCTACTGTAACTCCTGTCCTGTAGAGGCTGGAATTAAAAACTTTGTCTTCTAGTTTCCTTGTGGCTAGGCCTCTGGATGCATATTAGGTTTCTCCAGTTAGAAACACTTGCATGAGTTTTGGAATGAGGGCACAGTAGTGCTTGGAAGATAAATTGGACTAAAGAGCAAGCAGCAGTTGAGGAATTGAAGACAGTCATTTCTGATTACTCATATTTCTGTTGTCATGGTGTATTTTCTATGTCATGCATGGAAATAAACACAAGCAGGTTTTCTGTAGTGGTGTCACAGTTTTTGTGAGTGCTGAGAGACCATCATGGTGGCTCAGCAGTGGCTTTCTGAGCCCTTTATTGAAGCTGTTGTTGATACATATTTGGGACTAATTTCTGGAAATAACGTATGATCTGTTCTATTGAATTTTGTAAACTCTTAAATCTGCTTATTAGAGCTAAGGTACTTGTTGCTGTTTTTGTTTTGTTTTCCTTCCCACGACAAGCCTCTGATTGATTCACATAATACGAACTTTCACAAACTGTTCCCAATCTCACTTTCCTGCCCAATTACCTACAATTGCCCTTCCTCCTTTCTTTCTCTCAAACAATAAAAACTCTAGACAACTGCCATTTCTCAAACGATCCAAATAGTTATGTGTATCTATGTATTCTATTCCTTCTGAATAACGTTCACTCTTTACTTGCATAGGAAAATTCTACTCTCTTTTCCAGGTTTATCGATAACGCCTTCCTAGACCTTTCAGACAAAACCAGTTAGTCCTTCCCTTAAATATCAGTGACAGCTCCTGCATATAGCTCTCATAAGCTAGCACTGATCGCACGGAGTTCCAATTATTTGTTTGTTTGTTTGTTTGTTTATTTAAAAGATTTTATATATTTATTCGACAGAGAGAGATCACAAGTAGGCAGAGAGGCAGGCAGAGAGAGAGGAGGAAGCAGGCTCCCTGCTAAGGAGAGAACCCATTGCGGGGCTCCATCCCAGGACCCTGGGATCATAACCTGAGCTGAAGGCAGTGGCTTTAACCCTCTGAGCCATCCAGCCCCCCCCCCCAAGTATTTGTTTAAATACCAGGTCCATCAGTCTCTGAGCTCCAAAAAAGTGGAAAGGGGTGTCACACCCATCTGTGTGTTATATGCTACGGTTTAGATCTGGAAAGTTCTATCTAAATTTTGTTGTTTTAAAAAACCTGTTTCATATCATGGACTCTCTTGGAAGCTTTGTCATTAAATCTAGTCACAGTAATCTTACTCCTTTTATAATGACTCAGATTGCAAAGCTGATGAATTTTATAACTGGAAAGAAACAGAGATACCCTTTGGGCCTAACCCATTTATGGCTAAGACATTGCAAAATCTATAATGAGATAACAATTGGTCTTAAGTTTTATTGTTTCTAAACTAATTCCCCATACTCTGCTTCATATCCAGTTTCCATTATTTCATGAAAATAGCATTAATATTAACTAGTAATAGCTAATATTGATGGAGCATTGTTTTAAATGTTTTACATCTGTTAAAATCCTGGCAACAACCCCAGAATCTGTTGGTAAGCCCACTTTCAAGCGCAGTAACCATTTTAATCATTCATGTTTTCAATACAAATTGAGCACCTGCAATGAACCAGGCAGCCACTCTGTACCAGAGGTTATAGTACCGAGTCCCTGCCCTCATGATGCTTAATTCTAGGTAAGGAGAAAAAGATAATATTTTAAGTAAAGTATTGCCAGATTTACTAAGTGCTGTTACATTAATAATAATGAGAGGTATGCTTTAGGTAAAATAGTTTAGGATGACTAATCTTGGGACAGCTCGGGGAGATGTGATCCTGAGCGCTGGTGGAAACTCTGGCCTTTCATAGAGGAAAGGACACTGTTCTAATGGAACTACCGTGAGAAAAAGAGCTAGTAAATAGAGGTGGATTTGTTGCTTTGATTGTAGCAAGGTAAACGATTCCATATCAATAGCTTTCATATTCAAGGCAGAATTAAAGGTCAGTGGATGTATAGAGTAGCAATGTGTGAGATCAGACCAAAAAAAAAAAAAAAAGTCCTTTAGCCTTTACCAAATGTCTGTATGCTTTTTACTATTAGAAACACCTCACATTCTGTATATCAAAATCTCATATCTAAATTATCGTCCTGTTTAATTCTGAGCACATTTTGGCAAACAATACAAAAGTACAATTAGAAGAGCTGCTAATAACATTCTTGTTACTCAGCTTTAACAACCATTAAACTGGTTGGCATTGTGCTATGGAGAGAGATGGGTGGTCTTTGATGGATGTTTATACCTATACAAATAACTCAATTGTGACTGTCCAAAACTGAAAGCTTTTTCAAAGCTTTGTACATTTATACAAAAGCACAGGCTTTGTTTGCTATGAGTTAATAGCTTTAGCAAACATGTAGCCAAGATGGTTTTTGAATGGAAGGTGACCCTTGAAGCTAAGTCACCTTGCTTGGCATATCGGAAGGGAAATAACTAATTATGTGTGGGCACTAAGGAACAACTGTTGTTATTTTGTGCATGGGAGATAGAATGCGCTAGGGACATAATGCTTCTTGATTGAAGTTTGGATAAGGATAACTGCTTCTCTTTTCTGGTTATCTCCAAAGATATAACATGCTTTTCTGCATAAGCCCAGATGCTTGCCTAACTCCCACTACTGATACATAGTAAAACATTAGCTCATATAATAGTTGCTATAAAAATTGGGGGGATTCACATTTTAAGAGCAATTAGAGAGCTATACAGTGCTCTGTGAGAACGTACAGAAAGGAGTGTGACTTACTCCATCCATTACATTATGGTGTATGTGCTGGTCAGTGTTTTGTAATCTAGCATATGACACTGGCAGTGCTATGTTATTTGCATTCCAGGTAAAGAAGAGAACGTCACCACCAAATATTATACCTTTTCACTGCCTTATTCAAATCTGGCTTTTTATGAGCATAAAATGTGTAAGATGGATTTTTAATATGTTGTTCTCTGTTTTGCCACCCCACCTCTTCATGTAGAAAATGTATATTTTACAATAAATGAGATATATATTAATCAGTTTAAATAAAAAAATATACTGTAATCTGTTCATGTGACTAATAAGTATAATTGCACTCGCATATACCTTTCAGTTTACTGAATACTCTCATAGCCCCATTTTAAAAATGGAAAAAGCCAGGGAAGATAAATTGACTCAGACCACATAAACTGAAAAGGTTTTTAGTACAGGTTGCCTAAATTCTAGTTCTGGGTTTGGTCTACATTGTCTTTCTCCTTTTATAATTTGTATTAAATCAGATAATTCTAATTTTATAATGTTTATATCAGATAATTCATCTGATAAATTGAGGTAAACTGATTTTGAAAACTTTAGTATATGTTAAGTATAAAATTAAAAATGAAAATGAATCAATGTAAGATAGAAGAATTTAGTGTCTTTTTATGCTGATGCATCTTTGTTTACTCCTAGATAACAAGGCAGTAAATGTAAGTGAGTGATGGTAGCATTGCATGCATTCAGTCAGATTATAAAACAAGCCACTCATTAAGACCATGTTAAATAGTCCTAATGAAATTTTACAGACTTTATCAGAATCTGTTACCCTCTTCTTCCATTTTTCCTTTTCTTGATTGCTCTACTGATATTGCTCTTATATCTTACATCAAGTAATTTATGTACAAAACTTACTCAGTAGATTTTAAGTTGCTCTGGGACCTACGCAAAGGAACAAGCCAGCCTAAATTTTAAATCAAATGGCTGAAGGGTTAGATGTGCTGAAACTGGCCTATAATTTTTCTTCTTAGGGAGAAATAGAAAGAAGTAGGGTACCCAGACAATGTATAATTCATCTTTATCCACTCAGTCATTGAATAAATATTTACAGAGTTCCTTTTACATGCCAGGGACTGTGCCAGGTGCCTGATATATGGTAATGAACAAAAGAGACATGGCCTCTGCCCTTGTGGTCCTCAGAGGGATACTCAGCCAATAAACAAGTATACACACCCACAGGAAGAAAGATTTCTGTGAGATGAATGAATATAACACAGTTTATGCTCAAGTATTTGGTCTAGGAATACATTCTGGAATTTTACCAGGTACATGCCATCCACTGTATGCTACAAATATAATCCTTAATTCTTTTGGCTATATTTGATTTTTTCTTGTTTTGTGAGAAAAACTAACATTTGAAAATGTCCATGGCAACTCAGGCAATAATGAAACATATAATATAGCAGGGATGTTTCCCCTAAGTCTCGTCAAAATTTAGATATTTCAAAACAGATGAACAAGATAAGAAAATCAGTATTTTAAGGGAAGCAAAACTACTGATGGAGATTTTTTTTTAAAAAAAAAAGACCAATTCATCTTGGATACAATTTCAAAAAGTTAAATTATTATTCAATTTCTTAAATTTAAAAGAGTCAATATATTCTTTATCTTTTTTTTTTTTTCTATATCTCATTTCAGCTTCTTCTCTGAAAATGAGTGGGATGGTTAATTTTATGTGTCAATTTGATTGGGCTATGGGGTTTGGCTGAACATTATCTAGACAGAGATTATTCAGGTGTGTCTGTGAGGGTGTTTCTGGATGAGATTAAGATTCCACCAAGTAGATAGAGTAAAGCAGGTTGCCCTCCCTAAAGTGGGTAGACCTCTTTCAGTCAACTGAAGACCAGAATAGATCATAAAACCTAATAAGTAAGAGGAAACTTATCCTTCATGACTGCATGAGATGGAAGATTGGTCTTTTCTGGCCTTTGGGCTGGGACTGGAACTGAAACACTGACTCTCAGTTTTTGAACTTGCTGTTATTCGGGTAGGGACTTAAACCACCTGGGACTTACACCATGGGCTTTCTAAATGGACAGCAAACTAGATTTAAAGGATCAGGCTACTCGATAGTACCAATTAAAGAGAATGTCATATGCAAAGAAAAGAGAAGGTAAGAGAATGGGATTTTGCAACTGGAAAGTGTGAAAAGTCGGACTGCTCAGGAAGGCCAATAAATAATGAATACCCTTTGGATTCCATATGGTTAGTCAACATTGCAAAACTCATTAGTTGATAGAAATGTTTTTTAAAAAAACACAACATATTGGAGGAAAACATCCCAACATATGAGATAATACACATATTTGTGTTATAGTAGACAAAAAAATAAATAAAAAGAGTCTTTGGGACTAATTACTCTGAGAATTAACAAATGTTTGAGTCATATGCTTTTAATTACAGTGTAATTTAATATTTAAAATATTTTTGAAATACTAAAATACATACTATAACCAGTTATAACCAAATAGACAATGTAATATGTAACAACTAAGACGTTGCTTCTGGCATCAATGCACAGACCTCATGCATAAAATGATCTCCCATGCAATTTCCAAATGGTCTCTACTCTAGAAAGCCCTTTTTTTAAGGTCATTATCATAGCATGATAATTGTAATTTTCTAACACATAGGCTTTACATATCAGAAGAAAAAAAATTATATATGTTAGTCTTTTTCATAGAACATATGTTAATATATCACAAGGCAAATTATCCTGCGAAGGAATCTGGGAAATGATACAGTAGGCAATGGGAAACTTCAGTTGGGGGAATAATATTATCAAATTATTATTTTAAAGAGTTCAGTGCAATGACTGTGTTTAGAAAGGGTAAGAGGCAGCTGAGACTTACCCCTTGGGAAATTAGCTAGAAGAAACTTGGGCAAATCCAAGGAAAGCAAGGTGAGCAGCTGGATTTTTTGGTTGTAGCAGTGGAAATAAGGCAAGGAATGACATTGGAGAGATACTAACAAGTTAGAATAAAACTGATTTAATAACCATTTGGATCATAACAACAACAACAAAAAAAAAGAACTAGGAACACTCACCCTCAGGTTTGTGTTTGGAAGACGGATTGTGTTCTATTCCTGTGTTTCTTTGTTGATGATGATGTTTATTTTGAGTTTTTGAGGAGGCGAGTGTTGAAAGCAGGAAAGGGAAATACAACAAATTAATGTATGGATACATAGAGTTTGAACCCTTGTGGGTTGTCCAGCAAATTGCAAATGTTCAATAAACGTTCTTTGAATATGTGAATATTTTCTTTTGTGCCCAGAAAGGAAATTGAGTTAGAGATACAGGTTTGGGGATTATGAACACTCAGTTGATAGCTGAAATCACCAGTTTAGGTGGGTGAGAATATAAAACAATTGATACTTTGTAGTTCTATGTAGCATGCCCATTGTATTTGGTAACTTAAAGTAAGACCTTGAACAGATGATTTTTAATGGAGTGATGAAGTAGAAGCAAATTGCAGTTGAAAGAAGAATGAGTAGATACAAATGAGGGGGCAGTGACAAGAATGTTGGCCTGCATCTCTCAAAATATTCTGTGAGATTCTCATCCTGAGACCTTGTGATTTAATGGGTCTCACAGAGCAGTGAAACTCAATCATAGTGTCATTCACACTGGTGTGTTATCAGTATTATCAGGAGTAGTATGAGTAATCTTAGCTAAAGCTCTGAAGTTCATGAATGATTTACTTTTTTTTGTTAAAACAAACTTTTTTTTTTTTTCCTCTGTTTAGCTCAGAAAGCACAGATTTTTCTGGGCATGTCAAGTAGAACATGCCCGTGAGGAATGAAAAACAATGTCCTATTTTAATGCTTCCTGTTTCTCTACTTTAATATGAATTTCAATGTTAAAATTTTAATGTTTTAATATTAAAATTACATCCGTAACATTTTTCACTCTCTTCCATTCCAAAATGCTCTTGTAAGTAATAAAAGGAGCCCACCTAATAGGGACTGTGCCTGGGCTTGTGCTGTGTGTGCAAACATCAGCTGCTATGTAAGACCTCGTCAGTGAAAGTTCAAGTACTGTGAGTTGAAGACAGGTGGAGGAAGAAGCTACTGTGCGGGTGAAGATCTCTTTCCATTAGGAAGGGAAAGAAGGAAGTGAGAATGAGCATTTTTGTTGATAAGTAAAAAAAATTCAGTAAACAGCTTCATAAATAAAATACATTTTGCATGCCTCAGTGAATAGAATCATAAACCTATATAGAGTGCTGAAAATAATATATTTACTAAGGAGTTTATGTAATAAATATAAATGATTTGTAATTTTTTTTTAAAGATTTTTAAATTTATTTGACAGAGAGAAAGGGATCACAAGAAGACAGAGAGGCAGGCAGGGGGGGGGGGGTAGCAGGCTCCCCGCCGAGCGGAGAGCCCAATGCGGGGCTCGATCCCAGGACCCTGGGATCATGACCTGAGCTGAAGGCAGAGGCTTAACCCACTGAGCCACCCAGGAGCCCCTGTAATTTTCTATTTAAAGGAAAATTGTCATTTTCAGTTAAAAGGTTTAATGGTTTTATATTTTTATTCACTGCTAAAAATGTTAAATGTGTCTCTTTAATAAATCATGTCCAGTTATGGTCTAGCTTCAGGATTCTGTACCAGGGTTTCTAAATGTGAGAAGTTTTTGCATTGGTTGCTTATTGAACAATTGAAACAAAACCTTGTTCTTATTGGGGAACACAAGGCCTTGAGGACATTTCACCTAAAAAGAGAATCTTCAGGAAGAGTAACAGCAAAATACTGGTATAATCTGAGGCCTCCTTAACAACATTTCCTAGATTCATTACGTAGGTGCAAGGGGACCTGTGGAGAAGAGTGAGGGGGAATAGAAATTTGCAAAATCCTCTTTCTATTATTGATGTGACATAGTATAGAAAGAATTTTAAGGAGATTGTAAAAGAAAAGAAGGAAGGAAAGGAGAAATGATGGGGCTCAGAATTTGCCACCCTAAAATATGGTGTCTTGGCATATTGAATACTTTAAGCTGAAGAAATCTGAGAGATAGCAGGTACAGGGAGGACTCTAACCTCTCTCCTTCTCCCGTGGAACAGGTGAAGGGGCTCAGGACAAGTCTTTCCAAACTATGCCACTTTGGCATGTGGACTATTTTGAGGTAAAGTCAAACGAAGGCCCTTTGGGCTTCAGAAAAACTTTTGCCCCTCCCTTAACTACCTGGAAAAATCTAAATTGGGAGTCTTTCCAAGAATAAGAGTTGTTACCAAAGATACATTTTATCTCAGTGACACATCTGAATGGAAGAGCAAGCATCTAATTACCACACATCTGCTCTTCCTCCGTGGCCCTGTGAATTGCCCTCCTCCCCTTTGAAGCCCCAGGCCCCCGGCCCATTCCTTGGCTAACGATGGCATGTGTATTTCATTTTACCTTTTTGTCTCTGAACCTCTCAAGCATGATGAGGTTCCTGTATGTATGAGATTAAATCTGATTTTTAATCTGTTAATCTGTCCCATGTCAATGTAAGACTAGCCAGAAGAACCTTCAAAGGATAGATAAAATTTTTGATTCTGCAACACAGGTCAAAAGATCCTTAAGTGAGAACTGTCCCTATTCCCAGGGGGAAGCAGTATCCCAGTCTTCAAAGGTGAAGAGGCACCAAGAGAAATCTGAATAAGTAGGCCTTGTGAAGTCTCCCCTGTTTATTCCCTGTAGCTCATATCCTTTTGCCCTATCACATTTTCCCATGACTTTTCTCTCTTTATCAAACTGAGTATTAAAAACCCTGAAGTTTAATTGTTCTTTTGCATCTTCATTACCCTCTGGAAGCTCCTGTCACATAAAATATATTAAATAAATGTGTATTTTTCTTTTTCTTGTTAATCTGTCTTTCGTCAGTCTAATTTACAGGGCCCCAATCTGATAATTTAGAAGGGGAGAGAGCAAAAGATGTTTTTTCCTTCCACAGGAAAAAAACAAGACAAGCAAAACAAAACAAAAACCACAAATGAATGTATACAAATGTAGAGATTGGAAATGAGAAGGGCCGGAATATGCTACCCCAACATATGCCACTTTGGCATAAGGATTGTTTTGAGCTGAAAGCATTTGAGAAATAGCAGAGATAGGAAAAGCTGTAGAAACAGAGAATGACTTGTCCTTTTGTGAAAATTCGGCATGTAAGAAGGAAATCTCCATTTGTGGAGATGTCTCCTCTCATACCAGAGAGAGAAAAAGACTCTTAATAACTTTTAATCAACAGAACAGACATCACCCTGAATCTGCCTGTCGAACTTTCTACACAACGCTTATTCTTCACGCAGTTCCTAGTCACCTTCTCATACTCACTTCTTACTCTCGAAGCGCCACATCCCTTTCCTTTGTCCAGGCTCTTCTCCATAGAAAGTGGAGATATGTTGTCTCTCTTTTGATATAATATAAAATCCCAAATTCTGGCTCTCTCTTTGAGTCCATTTTTTTTCTGTGAACTCCTGTGTGTATGTACATAATTAAAACTGCTTCCCCCCCCCCCCCCCGTTTTTGTCAGTTTAATACACAGGGCCCCCAACCACTGAACCTGGCAATGCTACTGTTGTCATCATACTGTTCTTACTCATTCTCATCGGCAAGTTATCTACATTTTTGTCTGTTAAAGACATGTTTATTATGCTCTTGCAAGCCCTTTAAAAGGTGAAAATAATTATTTTCTAGTACGATCAGGAAATTTATCAAAGCTCTATGTGATATATTTTAAATGTATTTTACTTTGAACATATGAAATGGGACCTAGGAATAAAATGTTAAAAAGATCAACTGCTATCTTAATAAGCTCTGTCTTTGGCATTGCCTATGTTGCTTGATGGCATTGTAAGCTTTTTATCTAATTGGCTTGGCTAATAGATTCTTAATGCGTTTTCAGATTTGTTTCTTTCTAGCAAAACCCTCTTTGAACCAATTGTTCCCCCCACCTCCACCCCTGGCTCATGTGTTGAGGTGGGGAGCAATTATGGAAGGTTACTAGGAAAAGCACAATATGTAGGAGTAAGGCTTGTTATATAGATTTATGTGGTAACTTCTCCATTGTTAAGAGTTTCCTATGATTTACAGTTTTTAATTGTCTTCTTTGTAAAGAAAAGTCATCCTACAAATGGAGATCTCCTTTATAAATTAAAGGTTGATTTCCAATATGTTTTTAGAGATTCTCCTGTGTCTGCAGTTTTTCAAAATATTTAGCTCAAAATAATCCTTATACTAGAGAGGCATATTTTGGGGTGGCACATTCTGCTATCATTAGTTTGGGAGGGGGAAAACCTCCCCAATAGTAAAACATTCTGGAACTCTCTGGTCTCCTACACTTTCCTCTTAGGATGGGGAGAGGAGGGTGAAAGCTTGTTCATGCCATTTTGAATTAAGCTAAAACAGATAAGCCCAAACACACCCCTTTAGAAAAAAATATATTAAGTCGACAAGTTACAGCTGTTTTATGTCCTAATCAAATAGTACCAGAAATAATCACAGAATATAATGTTTAGATAAACTGACTAGGCATAGTGAAGTTTTGTAAGAGAACCAAGTTGGCAAAGAGTGGCCTAGAATTTGATGACTGTAAAGAAAGAATTAGAAAACAATTGTGCCTCTGTAGAGTTTGTTATGACTGACTTATTGCAGTATGTGTGTGTATAAGTGTATGTGTATGTGCATAAATTTGAATGTGTTGTTTTAATTCTGGGTGACAGTGTGCTGTAAAAATAATTAGACAACTAATAATTGTATAGAATTCAGTTCTTCAGAGTTCATAGTTTAATATGTTTTAATAGTCCAATTAATTTACGTATGTTTGGCATTGGGGTGGAGAAAAACAATAGCAAAAATATTAAGTCAAATCTTTTTTCCCCTTTGGAGGCTGAAACAATTGTGAGACCTGTGGGATAACCAGCAAAAGATTAGAACAATTACTCTCTGTCATTGAAAGGCCTATGTATACCTGTGGTTAGAAGAGGTCAGGTTCCCTGGAGGGAAGTCATTTGTCCACTTCCATGCAAACTAGTCTTCCAGAAAGTGATGGAAGTTCTTTGAAATTAAGTACAATTTCAATGAATTGGCACAACCTGAAATCAATGCCTGAACACGAGCAATCAACAATTCAAAGGCCTAGAGCAGGACTGAGGCTGTTCAGAAACTAAACCACTCAAGTGAAGAAAATGAGAACGAAAAATAAACTTTCTGTGGGTTGTAAATGCACAACTGAGAATTTCATATTTTTAAGGATTCTCTCTTGTTAAAAGAAACAACTCCACATTATTAAAGGATTTGATAGACTTTGGTCAGGAGCTTCCATTCTTTCTAAAGCATACTTGCGCCAGCCCACATGCCCAAGTGGCCAGATGTGACTGGAAGTGGTTCCATGTGTCTAAATGGTAGCACTTGCAGTCACAAGTCAATGATTGGACTAATGGTTCTTGGCATGATGTCATCTAATCCAATTGAATGGGTGTTCTCGTCCTGCTGTGAAAAGAAGACCTGCCTTATTATTTCACTTGTTGGAGTATCTTCCCATGAATTCAAAACAACAGTTGTCTGTTCTTACCAACTGCCATTTCCTAAATAAATATCTAGCTTTTTATGTTGAAGTCAAGATAAAATGTCATATATATGTATATCTATCTATCTATCTATCTATATATATATATATAATTTTATTTATTGGATATAAGAAATACTTCTTTGATGCTTTAGATAATTTTTATTATTAGTAATTTAGGATTCATTAACATTCTAAGTGTTTTACTGACCCTAGATTCCAAATTGTCTTTTATAATATGAAATCATTTTAGAAAAAACAAAACAATTATGATATCACCATGATTAGAAATATTTGAAAAATTGCTAATTTTCACATCAATTTCTGGAAAAAAAAGGGGAGTAGGATTTGGAAAACCACTGGTATTTTTAGATTAGTTAGTGACAATAAACTTTTCACATAAAATATTTTTTGAAATATAATCAGAAATTCCCACAGTAATGTTTGGTCTGTTTTTCTCTCTTCTTTCCTATTACAAATATTGTGCCTATATGCTCATTTGATAATTAAAGAAGCTGTATCACAAATGAATTCCTTGCTTGAATTTCCAAAGAATGTCATCAACTAAATAATGATCAATATTGGAATCTCTGTCTTTTTACTCATGAGCATATTATCTGTGGAAGACTACATTCTAGTGACATATTGCTAATTTGTTTTTTCTGCTTGGTTTTCAGTGACACATTTGAAAGGTTGAAAGTACTTTTATAATCAGAAAATCTCATTATTAAGAAGGTTGTTTTACCTAATTTTATCCACTTATCCTATTTTTGTGGATCTTCATACTTGGGCTTCATAGCAATTATAGATATTTCTAGTTGTTATAATGTTTCTTCTGGATTTTGCTAGCGCCAGGAAATCACCTATATTTTGTGAAAACAGCTGGACACTTTTGACATAGCTTTCGAACACTCCTTGTCTCTCCTCACTTTTAGTGGAATGCTTTTCCTCTCCTGAAAATGATTAGGACTTGATTGTGCACAGCACCCTCACTGGCAAACGCGTCCTTAGCATTTTGTGTAATTACAAGTGCATGAATGTATACAAAAAAAATAGTGCTTATAAACATCACATATGTAAAGCCCATACCTATTGCTTTCATTCTGTGTCTGATTAAAATACATATTGCCCTTCCAATAAGCTTTGGAAAGTTTCAAAGATACTTTATAAGATCAAAATTTGGTGGTTGCTTTCCTCAAAAAAAAGATAAAAAGTCTCCCTTTTGCTCACCCTGTGTATGAAGAAAATGTCATTATAAAATCTTCATTAATATGTAAATTGCAGCATTTTGATTAGCACTTGCAGACCCCTTTTGTTAAGAAAAAAGACGGAAGGAGCTAACCAGATTGCAATAATTTACATAATAAAAACTCAGTGGTGGCAATGCCACCAAGTAGAGAACCTAAAGAAGGCTAGAATGTCTTTTTTAAACAGCTTAATAAAGTATTAGAATCACAAAGTACAAAAGGAGAGAAAATATTTTTCTTTTAACTGACAAACTCTATTTTAGGGGAAAATTACAGGTACTACAGATTGTATTAAGATGATATCAATGAGCATGTAGCCAACAATGTCAACACATGTGCATTTTTTCAATTTAGAAGTGCATGTTTCCATCATGTTGTATAGGGCTTTAAATATAAAATACAGGCATCTACTCATTAATTTGGTTTGATAAAGAGAAGACAGCCTAGGATGAGGCTTCAGTTTGTGGTACAAATAACCAATTCTTTGAAGTGATCAAAAGTTACATTTCAGTTTGATGTGAGAAACTTAAAGACACTGCATTTTTTTTAAACACTAGAAGAATTAAGATTTGACATTCAGTATATGGTATGTATTTTTTGGAATTTTGTAACCCATTGGGTAGTTTATGATTAGGTCATCAAAACTGAGAAAGCCAAAAAGAAATACTGAAACAGTATTCTGGGTACTTGGATAGAAAAGAACTTTTCTTGGAAACACATAGATGGTATTATAGAGAAGGATAAAAATTCCTTTCCCTCTACTCCATATTAGGGTCCTTGATTGGGACCTTATAAATTAAGCCAATAAAAAACAGATTGGCAAGAGGAAAATGAACAAACGTTTATTAACATGTACATCTTTAATATACATGGGAGTGCTTGGTGATGTGTAACTCAAAGTGGTGGTTATAACTTGGGCTTCTGGATCATCTTAACAAAAGAACAATGCATTTTTAGTGAAATAAACAAAGGTAAATGGATTTTGAGTTTTTTGATAAATCTTGAAAGGCAAATATTTGGGGGAATTAATGAAAGATAAGAGCTAGTTAATAAGGTTTTTACATAGATTCTTCTGGTGCCATCATTGGGCTCATAAAGTTCTAAAATTATCTCCAGTGATTAACTCATGTTCTTCCTGGTAGGAAGGGGAGAGGGAACAGCTTTACAAATTTAGGTCCTGCTTTTATTTTCCTCTTTAAAGGTTTTATTTACTTATTTGAGGGGGTCTATGGAGGAGGGCCAGAGGGAGAAGCAGAATCCCTGCTGAGCAGGGAGCCCGATATGGGACTCAATCCTGGGACTCTGGGATCATAACCCAAGCTGAAGGTAGTTACTTAAACAACTGAGCCACCCAGGCACCCTTAGGTCCTGCTTTTTGGACAAATAAAAGTGGGGGCAGCAGTTTTTCTTCTATCAACTTCTTCTCTATGGCTTTTAGAGCTCAAAATAATCCTTATGCCACAATGGCATATTTTGGGGTGGCATATTCTGCTACCCTGCAGCACAAATACGACTAATGCAGAGATTTTTCATATTAAGTGCCTTTTTTCCAATTCCATTTTTTATTTGTTAAATATACCTACAGATATATTTGATGTACGTCAAACAAAAATTTCAGACTATGGCATGTATGGAAATATGTTGCTATATCAAAGTGAAATATGGTAATATTAGAGTTTTTTAAAAAAGACTTTCTTTCTGAAGACATTTCATAAGAGAAACTGTGGAAAAATAGAAAACAGTTAGCTGGGTTTGAAGATTTGTTAATGAGACTATCTTCTAGTTGAATCCAGCAAGGCAAAAACCATACTCCATGGCAGTAATTTGTTTATTGTTCAAAGGAGTTCAAAAATTGCCTTTAACAGCTGATTGCTACCTAGAAGGGAGGTAATTCTGGTCTCAATGCTTTATCTTCTGTAATGTTCTTGTCTTTAGTGTCATAGCAATTAGGTTAGCACCAGAGAAACCTATTAATCATTTCTGTTACCGCTAAATTGCATAAGTGTGTCGATTTGGAATCTTGGGGTGAAAATAGAAGATTAATGAGCTGACTTCAGTTCACTGTGATAATCTAAGAACTAAATACCTGGTGCCTGTCTTGTTTTACGGAGTTGATAATATAAATTTTATTCTCTCCGAACTCTACTTTCATGTCAGTTAGGAAACGGGGTGGGAGATTGGTTCAGAGTAGGGAAATAAAGAGGGATAAAGGAGGCATTAAACCAAGCAGCACCCAATCAATAGAGAGATATATTTTTGGTAGAGACTAAAATTAATAATAGCTTAATGTTGTGGGAACTACAAAGCTTCTTCCTTTCCATATTTACTGAGGCAGTTTGATGAGTTTTCTGAGTAAGGCTGTCTTTTGTATCTGTGACACGATTACTTTCATGGGTACTTGTGGGACACTTGGATTCTGAGTCTTCATTAGCCTTTGTCAAGTGCAACCTACAGAGTTCAAAATCAGGACGTTGATTCAATTTTCAGAAAAGTTTTTTTATGATTCTTTCACATCTTTGGTCTCCCAGTGCTAATGACAACATCTAGCTCTTATATATACTATGGTCCCCCAAAATTTCAACTCCTTAGTTAGAAAACCATTCAAAACAGGAGAAAAAAGACAATATTTGACAGACAGATGTCAGTTGCCTAATTATTATTATCACTATTATTTTTGAGATTACTCTGAATGTATCTCTGCTCAAATGTGTAGACATCTTTAAAAGTAAATAGATTTGGAAGGATTTTTATTTTGTTACGATTTTAATTTTTTTCTCAACTTGTTTCTATAAAATAAATTCTGTTATGATGCAAAGAAAATATTGGTATAATATCTAAGAATAATAATAATAACATCTTTTAATTTCCTTGAACCAAAGGGTTGCTCTACTTCATTGGAAAAATAGTCCATATGAAGTTGCGCAGCCATGTGAAACTCAATATAGATGTAACAATAAAATAAAAAAGAGAGAAAGGAGGAAAGAAAGAAAGAAACCTGTAGAAAGGATTGTGCTTTAATGAAACCCTCAGACCATTTACCAGCATTTTTGACATCTCAGCCACAGCACAACATTAGCAAACCTTTTGTTCAGTGAAAATTACTCATAGTGTGACTTAAAAGCCCTTAGACAGAAAGACAGAAAGAGAGAAAGAAAGAGAAGACCCTGCCACCTCCATCATCCTAAAGTCTGGTACATAAATCAAATGTTACTCTGCAGCCATGCACTAGGAAGGTAAAGTATGAAACTGTTTATTTAAAAAATGTTTAAGGGGTCAGCTGGGTAGCAGAGTTTTTAAGTGGTTAAGAGTCAGACTCTTGATTTCAGCTCAGGTCATAATCTCAGAGTTGTGAAATTGAGCCCTGTATCAGACTCTGCACTGGGCATGGAGCCTACGTAAGATTCTCTCTCTCCCTCTGCCCCTCCTCTCTCTCAGTATCTCTCTCTGTCTTCTCACCCCCAAATGTTTAAGGATAAATAAAGTTGGATGTTTGATTTGCAGAGATCTGTGTACTCAAAGGAGAGTTCAGATTAAAGTACTTGTAATAACTAACACTAAAAGTCAAAACAAAAAAATAGATAAATAAGAATCCTTCCTCTTCCTGGATGTTGAAATAATTCTCTGATGTTTATATTTGTGACAGAATTAATTGGATGTATATTTCTGTTCTCAACTTCAGCTTGCATGTTTAAGCACAAGCCGTGACATTTATGATGATTAAGTACAGAGTGAATATATAAGAAACAATGCTAACATTCGGTGCTATATCTTTGCTTCAAATTGTGTATTTCTTTGGGAGCAAATTAATGAAATAAGTTATGATTTTACATCAGTCTTTTGCAAATTGTAGGCTATGAATCATTACATGCATCAAATAACAACTAGTGTCCTCCATTGTACCATAGCTGGAAGGCAATAGCTAAATTTTAAAACCAGGTTTCTCTAACTCCAAAGGGTCTCATCCTAACTTCTGTATCTGTACTGCCCACCAGTGCAGCTCAGTAATGGGTTGTTAGGAAAGAAAGAGCAACCCTCTCCTCTTGTCAGTTTCTTGTTTTGTTATCAAGTTCTTAAATTTATGCTGCTTGATAAGAGTGAGAAATTTTGAAATATATTTAGAATGCATTTGTAATTTGTAGGTATGTTTGTTTTTAAGTTAAATCATTTGATAATTGTGTATTATAGATTGCTACCAAGTAATTTGCTCCTGACACTTGTTTTATAAAGTACATTGTCTTTGGAATGCTGTGATCAAAAGTTCTTACCAAAAATTTCTTATTACGTTATGTGTGTTGTAGATATAGAAAGGCACATACAATTTGCAGTTTAAAAAGTGGAGTACATGGGGCGCCTGGGTGGCTCAGTGGATTAAGCCACTGCCTTCGGCTCAGGTCATTATCTCAGGGTCCTAAGATCGAGTCCCACATCGGGCTCTCTGCTCAGCAGGGAGCCTGCTTCCCTTTCTCTCTCTCTCTCTCTGCCTGCCTCTCTGCCTACTTGTGATCTCTCTCTGTCAAATAAATAAATAAAATCTTCAAAAAAAAAAAAAGTGGAGTACAATAGGAAAGTCCATTAATAGAAGCCAAAATAAAGGAAATGAACTGATTCAATCTGAAGTACTTTCCAAGGTGATGGGGCATAATTTCTGGAGAAGATCATTATTGAGCTGGGCTTGGAAGGATGGGTGTGGTGGTAATAGCTAGAGGTTCAGAAACATCATTGCAAGAAGTAGAGATAGCAGTAGTGACTAAAGAGGAGAGTGTTTGGAATTGAGGGGATAATAAGGTTTATGAAAACTAGTTTGAGCAAATGGAATTCTTGAGATTTATATGTAGATAATTGAAGAACTATTGAAAATTTCTAGCAGGGCAGTAATAAAATGAGAGCTGGATGCAAGAATATTTTTGAAACTTTGTATGGGATATATTGCTCTTGGAAGAGAGAAGTGTCAAGGAAACAAGTATACTAACTCAGAACTCAAAGTTTGCATCCAAAATATTCTCCTAAACCAGTTATTTATCTAGAAAGAAAATAATTTGTATACAGTTTTAAAAATAAATGCTATTTCATCATTTTAATGATTATCATAAAGTCCATCATAATGGCACAAATATATATAAGGCCTGCCTTCCTTTTGTGTGATTTCTCAATTCTTGAAAGTATATACTTAGGGTCTCAGGAAAGTGCTAAAGAAGGAGGGAGAGACTGTTTAGTTTGGATTTATTATAACATAGATCCATCATTAAACACAGGAAATATTTTATAGTTATTTTATTAAAATATATTAGTTTCCATATCTGGGATAATTATACTCAGATCGTGAATAGAAAAACAATAACAATGCTGCAATATTCACACAAAGGCAGAAATCTAGTTTTCTTGATTTTATGGGACATTTGTAGAAATGAAAAACAAAATCACAAACCCCTATTAGCCTTAGGTATAGAAATGCACATTCCTTAACTCAGTCATGGAGTTGAACTGTTCTGACCTGCGAAAGAAAAATAATAAGCTGGAGTAACAATGTGTTC
Source organism: Mustela nigripes (assembly GCF_022355385.1). Classification (NCBI taxonomy): domain Eukaryota; kingdom Metazoa; phylum Chordata; class Mammalia; order Carnivora; family Mustelidae; genus Mustela; species Mustela nigripes. The sequence goes on from NC_081558.1 coordinate 188,084,602, forward strand.
AGAAAAATTGGAGTCAGCTAATCAATTTTCAGTAACTCTCTGATTTATGTGTCTAATAACATGACTGGCAATTTATAGTCCCTATCACTAAATCTCAAAACACAATTTGCTGCAGCCATAAGCAATTTGTTTAGTGTAAATGGCCTTTAATCCCATTGATGATTGATTAATCTATAAATCACCAAAAGAGCCACATGAGCCTGAAAAAAGGATGCCTTAGCTTTCTTATTTATTTTTAATTTTTAAGTTCTACATGATTAACATTAAAAAAATAGGTCAAGTCTTCCAAACATCCAAGATAAAAATGTTAATTAGTAAAATATGAAAACCCTAGTTATTATTACTATTAAATCATTTTGAAACAAACTCAGCAAAACACGGGATTGTTTGAAGGTTTAATAATACTTTAAGATGATTTAACCTACTTGAAAATCCAACAAAAGTGTATGTGATTAGCTAGGCCAGAAAAAAATCATCTTATTTCTTCTCTAGAATCTGAAAGTTTTTGTCATTTTGCGGGGGGTAATCAACTTAAGATACAAGTTTTTTTTAAGATAAAAATATTTTTTGAGGAATACAAAGTAGGATATTCATTTAGAAGTACAAAAGGTGGTCATATAATGACAACTCAGTTTATTATATTTAGAGAGAAAAGGTAACTGAAAGCACAGGGTGACTAAAAGGAGGAAGAACGTATTAAATGACATTGTTTCCTTCCAAAGGGATGTAAAGCCCATAGAGAAGTATGTACATGGGATTTTCTAATGGTTTTGAGGAATGAGCTTGTAGGTAAGGACTGTTATTAGAGGAATGACCATTATAAAATACACTCATCAACTTTTCTCCATATTGAAAATCCCATTATCTTGTCACTATTTTACTTAAGGTAATCTGCGCGGGCAACTTACCTTTCCATCTTATACTCCAGTACCAGGTCAAGGATGTTTCCAGTTTTACACAACAATTGAAAAAAATGTATTTGTGTGAAACATGACTTGTTCAGTTATTGTCTGTTTCATTGTACAACACCCAATGTTTGCCTTCATCTTTTTCTCTCTCCATCAGAGTGGCTTCAAGTTAATGTCAGACTCAGTGATAGTTAAAACCTGGTGAGTTTGGTTATCATACTTTTCCTTTCTGCTGAAAGCAAGTTGGAAAGAAATTTGATTCTGTTGCTTCCTGTTAGAACATTTCAAAATACTCAGATGTCAAAGGGGAGAAATTGATTTTGATAGAGTTCTGGGCTCAGCTTGCGTAGGCATACTTTTACAGGGCTGTATTTACTCCCATTCTAATCTTTCCGGTGAGCTGACTGCTAAGGCATTATTCATGCATGTCAAAGGAAGTTGGTAGTTCCATTTAGTGATTTACTGGCTTGGTTGCTTTTTGTTGAAGCTTGAATAAAGGGACAGGAATCTTTTTTTACTTGGGATTGTTCTTGGCATAGCAAATGCAAGATATTCAGCTAAAATAAATACCCACGAGAGTCATAAATGCCATTAAGGACTTGTATTCAAAAGGAATGCTGAAGTTTGGCTTGAATAAAGAGAAAAAGAGGATTTCATTGTTACAGTTGCTGGAGTTGGCAGGTATAATTGTGTTCTCAGATACATCCCCTTTACTATCTATATGTTGTCTGTTCAAGAGTGAGCAAGAAAAGAAGGGAAAGGTTTTGCCCCTTCCTCACCCCAACACCCACCCCCAGTAGAGAGAAAAAATATCTGAGACCCAAATATGGTGGGAGGTCATAGGGCTCCTCTGGGTGCTCTGGGGAATAGGCAGACCTTTAGAGACTCATCGCTTCTCTTCTTCCCCACCCCCTCTCTCCCCCTTGGAGTCAGTTGGCAGAGTACATTTTACTGTGTAATTATTCACTGGTTTCTTGTCTCTTCCTGTGCTTTTAAAAAAGAGAAACAAAATATTATTTTCTAGCAGGTGGTGACAGATTTTCGACAAGGCAATGAGGAAAGTGACAAGATAGAAAAAGTTTTTTTGTTTTTTTTTTCTTTTTCTTTTTCTTTTTTTTGGCCTGCAGAACCAAGACTTTGGGCCTTGTGTGAATATATTAGGTTGGTTGGCAGAACATTATATCCAGGACGCCAAACCAGAGTAAAGACCTAGTCTATAACCTCTAATCTTACAGACATGAACTCTATTATTTCCCATTAAAATTAGAGGTTACCAAATTGTAACAGATGTCCTTAATAGACACGTCTTTATTACTGGGGAACATTAGGTAAATGAAAACTGAACCCCGTATTTGAAGTAGCAGCTCATGAAAATACAAAGCCCCTGGCTGGATCTGGCATTTTAAGCCTAAATTATAGAAGCTTTTATACAATTTGCATTAATTGATGCATCAGCAATTTTTCTAAATCACCGCAAGTATGAAATAGTAGGAATTTAAAAAAAACAATTGAATCCTAGCTACTCTAAGCAAACTACAATATTTGACATCCCCTAATTCATAGAGACCATATAGTGCATTTCAATAGCAAGAATAATTAATTAACTGCTAGGAGAATAGGGCTGAGGGTGGAAATCTTCCAATAGACCTATAATGAAAACAAGCTGAGGGATGAATAACTTGATATAAAAGAGCTTTATGACTGCATTTGTTGCAGGTGTCTGAATATTTTAAAATAGAGAGATTAAGATGATGTCTATGTGTAGGACAGTTAAGCTATAGACACAAAATGGACAAAAAATAAAAGACAAAACTGCTTTGCTAAAGTCACTGAAATTATATGTTATGTCGCTATGAAATTACTCTCATAGACTAGTGAAATTTAAATACATTAATATTCTACATTACTTGCATTAAACCATGTGTACCTCCAGAGATTTTAATTTCACAGTTTAGTTTTCCTCTTTTTAACAAATGGTTTTCAAAAATAATTGAGAGTAGAATTAACTTTATCATAGTGCCTATGTATAGGTAGGTATAGCATTTAAAGAAATGGAAAGTATTTCATGCCTATGAATAAGAAATGGTTATTAAGTACAGAGGTTTCTTTTTTTTTTTTTTTCACTTTGATAAGTCTTTGGGGGAAAACGGGCCATATTTGTAGCATTTTTCCATTAGTAGTAGTATTTTTATGGTATTCAATATAATGAAAAAATAGCATGTTTAGGAAAAAAGAGTTTTGCCAATTCTAGAAATGGTGATGGCAGTTCTGGATCTTTCTGGAGAAAATGCAGGGACAACATACAAGTGGTAATGTTTCACAGTAAAATCACAGTAAAAACCATAGGGGGTTTCCAGTTGAGCACATAGGGAACTTGGAAGTCATTACTCTGTCCTAACAAGTAAAAAGCTAACAAACTGAAAAAAATGAACAACTCTTCTTAGATTTATCAGGTAAGTGATGTTATAGGGCAAACTGCCTTGTAGAGAGTTGGAAAGACAGGCAGATAGAATCACAATTTACCAGAGCGGAAACCTAGGAGCAGAAGCCTCTGTGGGAACTAGTATTAGAGTGAAAACAACAAAAACAACAACAAAAAACAAAACAAAGACAAAAAAAAAAAAAAAAAAAACAAACCAACCCCATGAGCTATAGTTGACAAATTGCAGGGACTCTATGTACATAAATCTAGAGATTAAAAACTCCAAGGGGACTTCGTCCTAAGGGGTCCACACAGTTTTGTGAATTTTGCCTCCAGGAGCCCTATCAGGTTCTCAGAGTAATTATTGGAGAAAAATGCCCTTTTGCTTCCAGCAGGAGGAGGGAACAACAAACCAATTTGAAATATGTCAGAGCATTCTTTTCTTCTTAAAAAGACCTGCAGTCAAGAGAGACTGCTTTGCCAGAGCCTAAATTATTGGGGTTCTATCAGAGCTTAACTGCCCTGAGGAAAGGGAAATACTCAACCTCAGGCCCCTTGAGCCATCCTGTTCTACCTGGGAAATACAGAGACACAGACGACTAATGGCCTAGAACGTAATTATAAGACTACAAAATACTTATCCTATCCCCCTTCACCACCACATTACTTAAAACCTATTTACAGTAGTTCCTTTTACCTAGTATACTGTATCTGGCTAATAAGAAAAATAGGGCATATAAAAGACAAAACAAAACCCAAAATGAAAAACAAACAAAAAACAGTTTGGAGAGATAAAGTATCAGATCAGAATCAGACTCAAATATGGCAAGAATATTAAATTATCAGACCAGAAAATTTAAAAAACACCCTGTAATTAATGTTAGTGCTCTGTAATGATGGTAAGGGGGTCTAATGGATAAAGTAGACACTGTGCAAGAACATATAGGCAAAGTAACAGAAATTTGAAAATTGGAAGAAAGAATAACAAAAGAAATACGAAAGATAAAACACACTAAACGAAAACAAAGAATGCTTATGATGGACTCAAAGTAGACTGGATACAGCTGAGGGAAAGAGCTTCATGGGGGCACCATGGTGGTTCAGTGGCTTAAAGCCTCTGCCTTCAGCTCAGGTCATGATTTCAGTGTCCTGGGATTGAGCCCCGCATCAGGCTCACTGCTCGGTGGGGAATGTACTTCCTCCTTTCTCTCTCTGCCTGCCTCTCCACTTATTTGTGATCTCTTTCTGTCAAATAAATTAATAAAATCTTAAAAAAAAAAAAAAAAAGAATCTCTGAGCTCCATGATATTTCAATAGAAGCTTCCAAAAGAAAAGCAAAGAAAAAGAGAGACTAAAAAAAAGAAAAAAGAAAAAAGAAAAAAGAAATACCAGGAAAGAATGGCTAAGAACCATGGGACAACTATGAAAGGTAAAATATACACCAGGATGGAGGATTTTATGTATCCAGTTGACTGGATTTATGTATCAACTTGACTGGTATCCAGGTATTTGACTAAACATTGTTTCTAAGTATGTCTGTGAGTGTTTCTGGCTGAAATTAACAACTGAATGAAGTGAAGCAGATTATGACCCTATCCAGTGTGGGCAGGCAGCACCCAATCATTGAGGGCCTAGATAGACCAAAAAGGCAGAGGAAAGGAGAATTTACCCTCTGTGCCTGGCTGCTTCTGGAACATCAGTCATCTCCTGTCTGTGGAATGAGACTTGAATCATCAGCCCTCCTAGTTCGCAGCCCTTCAGACTCAGACTGAAAACTACAACATTGACCTCCCTGGGTCTCCAGTTTACAGAGAGTAGATTGTGGAATTTCTCAGCCTACATAATTGCATGAGTCAAGTCCTCCTACTCTATCTATTGGTTCTGTTTCTCAGGGGAATTCTTACTAATACATATGATTAATGGAAATGCCAGAGGGAGAAGAAAGCGGGGGGGGGGGGAGAAGACAGAAGTATTTGAAGCAGCAATGACTGAAAATTTCTCCAAACAAATGTCAGACACAAAATTGTTCAGAGAACATCAAGCAGGATAAATGAAAACAACAACAACAAAACACAAACAAAAAACTGTGCTTAGGCAAATCAAAGATAAAGAAAAAAAAACATCGAAAGAAGCTAAAGAAGAATAACACTTTACCTGTAAAGGAACAAAGGCAAGAATTACATCAGACTTCTTGGGAACCATGAAAACAGAAAGAGAATGTAATAAAATACTTAAAACTTTGAAAGAAAAAGATCTACTCACCCAAACCAGGCAAAGACCCCACCAAAAAGGAGAATTTCAGACCAATATCCCTGAAGAATATGGATGCTAAGATTCTCAACAAGATCCTAGCTAATAGGATCCAACAGTACATTAAAAAAGATTATCCACCATGACTAGGCGGGATTTATCCCTGGGTTGCAAGGGTGGTTCAGCATTTGCAAATCAATCAGTGTGATAGAACAAATCAATAAGAGAAGAGAGAAGAACCACATGGTTCTCTCAATTGATGCAGAAAAAGTGGTTGACAAGATCCAGCATCAGTTCCTGATTAAAATGCTTCAAAGTATAGGGATGGAGGGAACATTCCTCAACTTCATAAAATCTATCTATGAAAAACCCACAGCGAATATCATCCTCAATGGGAAAAAGCTGACAGCCTTCCCTTTGAGATCAGGAATACGACAAGGATGTCCACTCTCACCACTCTTCTTCAACATAGTACTAGAAGTCAGCAATAGCAATCAGACAACAAAGAGAAATAAAAGGTATTCAAATTGGCAATGAAGAAGTCAAACTCTCTCTCTTCGCAGATGACATGGTACTTTACATGGAAAATCCAAAAGATTCCACCCCCAAACTACTAGAACTCATTCAGCAGTTCAGTAATGTGGCAGGATACAAAGTCAATGTACAGAAATCAGTTGCTTTCTTATGCACTAACAATGAAAATACAGAAAAGGGAAATTAGAGAATCAATTCCATTTACTATAGCACTGAGAACTGTAAGATACCTGGGAATAAACCTAACCAAAGAGGTAAAGGATCTGTACTCAGGGAATTACAGAACACTCATGGAAGAAATTGAAGAAGACACAAAAAGATGGAAGACCATTCCATGCTCATGGATCAGTAGAATAAACATTGTTAAAATGTCTGTACTGCCTAGAGCCATCAATACTTTCAGTGCCATCACAATCAAAATTCCACCAGCATTTTTCAAATAGCTGGAGCAAACAATCCTAAAATTTGTATGGAATCAGAGGAGACCCCGAATTGCTAAGGAAATGTTGAAAAAGAAAAACAAAACTGGGAACATCACATTGCCTGATTTCAACCTTTACTCCAAAGCTGTGATCATCAAGACAGAATGGTACTGGCACAAAAACAGACACATAGACCAGTGGAACAGAGTAGAGAGCCTAGATATGGACCCTCAACTCCATGGTCAAATAATCTTCGACAAAGCAGGAAAAAATATCCAGTGGAAAAAAGACAGTCTCTTCAATAAATGGTGGTGGGAAAATTGGACAGCTATGTGTAGAAGAATGAAACTCAACCATTCTCTTACACCATACACAAAGATAAACTCAAAATGGATAAAAGACCTCAGTGTGAGGCAGGAATCCAACAGAATCCTAGAGGAGAACATAGGCAGTAACCTCTTCGACATCAGGCACAGCAACTTCTTTCAAGATGTGTCTCCAAAGGCAAAGGAAACAAAAGCGAAAATGAATTTTTGGGACTTCGTCAAGATCAAAAGCTTCTGCACAGCAAAGGAAACAGTGAATAAAACAAAGAGGTAACCCTCGGAATGGGAGAGGATATTCACAAATGACAATACAAAGGGCTGATATCCAGGATCTATAAAGAACTCCTCAAACTCAACACACACAAAACAGATAATCTTGTCAAAAAATGGGCAAAAGACATGAACAGACACTTCTCCAAAGAAGACATACAAATGGCTAACAGACAAATGAAAAAATGTTCATCACTTGCCATCAGGGAGATTCAAATCAAAACCACATTGAGATACCACTTTATACCAGTTAGAATGGCCAAAATTAGCAAGACAGTAAACAACTTTTGTTGGAGAGGTTGTGGAGAAAGGGGAGTCCTCTTACACTGTTGGTGGGAATGCAAGTAGGTGCAGCCACTTTGAAAAATAGTGTGAAGATTCCTTAAGAAATGAAAAATAGAGCTTCCCTATGACCCTGTAATTGCATGACAGGGTATTTACCCCAAAGATACAGATGTAGTGAAAAGAAGGGCCAGCTGTACCCCAATGTTCATAGCAGCAATGGCCACAGTCGCCAAACTGTGGAAAGAACCAAGATGCCCTTAAATGGACAAATGGATAAGGAAGGTGTGGTTCATATATGCTATGGAGTATCATGCCTCCATCTGAAAGAATGAATACCCAACTTTTGTATCAACATGGACGGGACTGGAGAAGATTATGCTGAGTGAAATAAGTCAGACAGAGTCAGTTTTCATATGGTTTCACTTATTTGTGGAGCATTCAGTGTATTATAAAATTATCCTTCAAAAGTAAAGGAAGAATAAAGACATCGTGAAATAAACAAAAGTTGAGGGAATTTGTTACCAGTAGACTTCCCTTATAAGAAATGTTACAGCTCTTCAGTGAGAAGGAAATGATATAGGTCAGAAATTTAGGTCTATATAAATTAAGGAACAGCACTGGGAAAGCAATTGGTAAAGATAAAATAAAAACTTCAGTTTTTCCTTAGGCACCTGGCTGGCTCCTTTGGAAGAGTACATGACTCTTGCTCTTGGGGGTCATGAGTTTGAGCTCCATGTTGGGTGTAGAGATCACTGCAATAAATAAGTAAACTTTTTTAAAAAAAAGCTTTAATTTTTCTTATTCTTAATTGATCTAACAGATAGAAGTTTGTTAAAATATTAATAACAGCATTTAATTATAGACACACATTTAGGTATAAGTGAAATGAATAATAGCAATGATACCAGGAACAAGAAAGTGGATTTAGGATTGTTTTGTTATTATAAGGGCCTCACACTATTTGTGAAGCATGAATTTTAAGTGTATATTGCAAATTTTAGGACAGTCAAATACAAATAGAAGTTTAATATGCTGAGAAAGAGAAAATGGAATCACTTAAAAGTGGTAAATTAAAACATTTTACGAAAGGCAGGGAAAAGTGAAAGATAAAAAATAGGAACAAAGAACTATACAGCAAATAGAAAATAGTAGCTAAAGCATAATAACAATACCTAATTTCTACTGAGTACTTACTATGAAGAACTACAGATTTTCATACACTTTGTCTCATTTAATCTTTCACAACCATATAGGATAATGACAATTTTAGCCCATTTTGTAGATAATAGTTATAGTTTATTATGACGAAGATGGTGATGATAAGATCGTACTCTCTGCCTAGCATTGCTCTAAGTGCTTTATTTCAATAATCTCATTTAATCCCCACAATGGTCTCATCAGGTTGATGGAGTTACGATTCAGTTTAACAGATGAAAAAACTGAAATAGAACAAGTAACTTGGATGACCATAGGGTCAGGCATATAGTTCTGGAATTCATTCCTAGAGGAATCCAGTGTCCATGTTCTTTCCAAGTATGATGCATGCTAATTCCAAGTCATTTGTGAACCTCTGAATGTCATTTCCAATTTCTACTATTACATACATTTTTCTGGAGGAATGTTTCCATTACTTTTATTATATCCCCCATAAGATATGGGGTCTCAACATAAATGTGTGATGTTATATGCTACATCACACTGAATGAGGGTCAGGTGGAGCTAGGTAGGGAGAAATAGATAGGGGCTATGTGATCAGGCTCATGGAAATCTGGAAAATGTGGCTGGTGTGAGGAAACCAGAAATAAGGGAACAAACCAGACCACTCTGTCCTAGGTATGCAGGGTGGGTGTCTTTTCTTATGATAATCACCTATGACCTAGAAAGAATAACCAGATCCTAAAAAGTAAGCCATTGAAGATATTATCACTAGTCCTTGCTCAATGGTGATAGCAATAGAGATGTTAAAAGAATTTAAGATCCCTGGTTAGTTTTTTTTTTTAATAAAAGACCAACTTTAAAGGCCCTCAGTGGCAACTCTGTTGGGACCCCTTTTACTCCTGAGAGCTTTATCTGTATCCTTGCTTAATAAACTTCTATTGCTTTACTCAGTCTCCTTTGTCCAGAAAATTTCATTCTTTTTTTTTTTTTTAAGATTTTATTTACTTATTTGACAGAGAGATCACAAGTAGGCAGAGAGGCAGGCAGAGAGGGGAAGCAGGCTCCCTGCTGAGCAGAGAGCCTGACGTGGGGTCCTGAGACCATGACCTGAGCTGAAGGCAGAGGCTTAACCCATTGAGCCACCCAGATGCCCCCAGAAAATCTCATTCTTTGACTCTGTGAGACAAGAACCTAGCTCTCCCGCTCAGCGTGGCACCATTCTTCCTAACCTTTGTCAAAAAATAATAGGTTGGGCGAAAAAAACATGAAATTTTGTCTATTATAAAATTTCACAAAATGCATAAATATAATTCACCTACGTGTTTCTTAGGTTGGCGACTGCATGCAAAACAGAGTGTTTATAACTTACGGAAAAGTCTGAAGTAGTGGTGATTTGGCAGTTATGAAGGGAACAGTTTTTGCACATGAGGGGACAAATTACAGTTAAAAGTATAATTATATACTATATATCTATCTTGCCATGCTTTTTAAATAAAGTTTCAATTTCTTGCAACGCTACTTCCTTTCTAACTTGGATTGTAATTAGCTTCCTATTTTATAATGTGATAATATAAGCTGCATGGAAAGGGGAAGAAGAAAGGACAGATGGTTGGACCGTAGGAAGGGAAGGGGAGAGCGAGGGAAGGAAGGAAGGAAGGTTGGAAGGAAGGAAGGAAGGAAGGAATACTGCAGTACAGTTCACTGGGTAAATACGCAGTAATTTTCTAAGGAAATCCAGTATTGCTTTCCTAACTGAATAAGCCCCTATCAGTTATAATATTGCTTCTGCTATACCTGCTTGCATTTTTAAGTTATGCATTTTAATTGAAGTTTTTTCTTTCACTTAAGTATTCAACTAATTTGGTCAAAACAAGTGAATGAAGAGTACCTTCATTTATTTTAGCTTCTAATCTCCTGACCAGTACAGATGCTGTTCTTTTATAATTGCCCAGTTGGTTGTTCCTTACGTATACCACAGCAGTGTTTTGTGTAAAGCGAGGAGCGCCTCCATGTTCTGCCACGTTGATTCTTATTTGTCTCTCATCAAACTTTATCCAGTCCTCTAGGAAGTACTTCCTGTCATTGTTTTGTCTTTACTAAATCCCTTACCTTTTTCGTAACTTTTGAAACTGTTTGATCATATTACTGTATATTAATTAATTAGTGAGCCTTTGGATTTCAGTGCTGTATCTTATTTATCTGTGTATCTCTGGTACATAGTACAGTGCCGGTCACACAGTAGGTGCTAATGAATTGTGTTATAGAACCTCTTTACTATTTATGTTGAATGAGTCAAACCTGTAAAGCCCACTAATTTTAAAGCCCTATACATTTACAAACAATATGCTTTGATGCAAAAATATACACGCACTGGCCTCATTACTGGGATTCCAATCTGGTAATTCTGGAATGCAGTTTAGCTCCTATATTTATATTAAGCTCAGACAATTCTGAGGCACATCGACTTCAGAGAAAAACTGGACTATATGTTCTTGAAGTCTCTTACAGTTTGAGTATGTTTTCCTTTTCCTTTGGTGATTTTAAACATGTATATGGGATATTGAATCCCTTTTTATTTCTCAGACTCTTTAATTTGCTGAGGTCATTTTGAATTTTAGTATTTGGTTCTGCAACATGCTAATTTTCAGTCTGGGAACATTATTATATGAAATATGTTCTTTTATTCATACCTAATTATTTAAAAGTATATCACTATTATTATTATTTTTAAAGATTTTATTTATTTATTTGACAGAGATTACAAGTAGGCATAGAGGCAGGTGGAAGGGGAGCGGCTCCCTGCTGAGCAGAAAGCCGAATGCAGGGCTCGATCCCAGGACCCTGAGACCATAACCCTAGCCAAAGGCAGAGGCTTAACCCACTGAGCCACCCAGGCACCCCTTAAAAATGTATTAAAATGGGTCATTGTGTGACTATCCTGTGGAGCAACAAGACTTACAATCATTCTCTTCCGAAGCCAGAACTGTCCCCTACAGATATTTTGGGTTGTTGTTAAGTTTCAAGATCTACTGGCAGTTAGTGGGCAAGTGTCAGTGATGATAAATTCCTGCTATGCTTGGGATGATCCTGTACAAAGAAGACTTGTCCTACCCAAAGAAGCAACAGCGCTGCTTAGAGAAACAATATTAGAATTAGTTTTAATCAGAAAGGAGAAACAAGGATTTGATATGTCAACAGAAGTGGGTTAAAGGAATCAGAAGTCTAGTTGAAGAGCCATTGGTTATTTTTTATTAAACTCTGCATGAGCCCTCAGGAAAGGAAATCTTAAGACAATGCAAATATGATGCCTTGTTGTCTGTATTCACCTACTTGAATCTTAAAGTCCATTTATTTACGAAGTGGTGTTTTAAATGACCGTATCCCAAATCCATTGCCAGCACAGACATTATGCTGAGTTTTTGTGCATTATTTTGCTTGATCCTCACAACAGAATTCCCAATATACAGATGACTTAACTGAGACCAAACAGATAGTTATTACTCGTAGTAGTAGTATGTGAAATAATTTGCCTGTTTACACAGCTTGTGCAAAGCAGACTAAAATGAAATGCCCAGATCTATCTGAGTAGCTAGAATTTGTAGGGTTCAGGGTGGCAAACCACAAGAAACCAATCCTAGCTGAGTAAGCTGGAAAGAAGTTAAATAGTTGGGTATAAAGTAACTTGTAGCATCTACAGAAAAACTATAGAATCAGAATCAGCATTTGGACTTGAACCAAAGGAGCCTAGGCCAATGAGGACACAGCCAAGATCATGTCTTTTGACATTAAAGCTACTATTACCTGGACACCTGGGTGGCTCAGTTGGTTAAGCGTCTGCCTTCAGCTCAGGCTTCCTGGAATTGACCCCCACATTGGGCTCCCTGCTCAGCAGTGGTCTGCTTCTCCCTTCACCTCTGACCTTTCCTCCTGCTCCTGCTCTTGCTGACTCTGTCTGTCTCTCTCTCAAATAAATAAATAAGTAATCTTCAAAAAGAAAAAATGAAGCTACTATTACTGAATACTTAGTACCACCGCAGCTCACACCACTAATACAGACACTAGCATTCAGTTGGATTCTCAACCCCGCCTTCAACTGCTATGAGTGTTCTGTCTCTCTTTGTGACTTTGCTTTATGGTTTTAGGATTTACAACCGTAGGTATAAGTAGGCAGTTTGCTAGCTCAATGTTCCCAAGTTTCCAGAGAAGGAGGGACAGGGAATAAATACCTCTATTCTTCAACCTTTAGCTTCTTTCAGTGTCTGACAGGAATTTACTTGCCACAAATATGGTATTTTTCCTGGACAGAGTGTTGGGATACCAGTAGTCTTAACACCCTAAATACTGCAGTAGGATTGGTTTGGTTATGGAGACATGATCTTCATTTATACTCTTCTGCCATTTTTTAAAGTTGTCACAGTAGTTTTAAAATACGCATAAATATGTCAGCAGACTCCTATGTAAGAACAGGTGTATTAGAAACTTTTGTACTGAAATAGGTTGTTTGGAACACAAAGTAGGAAAGAGCTAGTAAATTATACAGGTCAGTTCACAAATGTCCTACTTAATTCTAATGCAGCGATTACTTCAACAATTTTTTATGTATGTGATGCTCCACAGTTACAAAGCTCCTTTTCACATATTATTTTTAGCTAGGCAGTCTTCTAACTTCTCTGCTTCATGATCATTTTGACTTTTAAAAAAATGTGGAGGATCCCAAGGAGTTTGTGTGTATGTTATAGTTATTAATAATAACTCTCTTAGAAATTTAAATTGAGAAATTTAAAAAATAGTATTTCATTCAAAAGAACTAATAAACTTATGACATGTTAATATAAACATAAATAAATAATAAAATAATTATGTTTTTATTACTTTAAATAATTTTAAATGATTTTCCAAAAGAAAAAATTCCTGAGAAGAATGGAATTTTTAATATTTGGAGTTCTTTAGCAGCTGGCTTAAAAAAGACACTGTCTGGATTATCATCTCCTCTGCACTTAATCTGTTGTGATATCATGTGTCAGATAGTTTCTAGAAAAATCTACTATACGCTTACGAGTGAATGAGTGAATAAGATAAACAACTCTTAGTGTGTTATTTTCAAAATAGTTTTAACTGCATGGTTCCCTGCAGGGGACGGAGAGTCAACAAGGGTTGGCTTGGATGGCAAGGGTTCCTGGACCACACTTTGAGAACTACTGCGTTAGCTGAACAGTTATGCTGGGAAGATTATAAGCATTGTTATTTCCAGTTTTTTAGAATGAAAGAATGGTTAATTTTTGAATGCTCTGTATTTATGTACTATTGTTTAATTTTCAAATTAATTTCATATACATACTTAAGCCTTATGTTAACATTGTTAAGTAAAAAAGAGATAGTATTATCCCTATTTTACAGATGAGGGAAATGAACATTAGAGAAGTTTAAAACTTGCCTATTATACGTTGGCTGTTAAGTACAAGAACAGGAATCAGAACCCAGAGCTTTCGACTCCTGATTTAAGATACTTTCTACACAGCATATTAAAACTTGTAAGGGTATGTCAAGTATATCCAAGAATTCTTAACTGAATCTATGCAAAAGTGTAGGTTCCTGTGAAATCCACATTCCATTTTGGGATAGTGGTAATAGGAAGGCATTGATGGTGGCTCCTTCAAAGGGGAATTTGGGAATGTAGATGGGGAAAGCTGGTTTCTTATTGGTGGTATAGGCTGTCCTCATGAGGAGTTTGTTAATTCTTTAGCTCAAGTAAAGGTGGACCACCTCCTTCTGGGTGTACAGAAATGGGAAACAAAGCAACATAGGTTTTGAAAGCTTCAGACATATTCTACAATTAGTTCTGCTTAGTTAATTACTTGTAAATTGGGAAGTGATGGCATTTCTCATGAAAGAGAATGTTAGCTTCCTGAGGCAGTGCCTGTCCTTGTTTACCATGGATTGCCAAACCTTGGAGCTCAAACCAGAGAATCAATAGGTATTTGCTTCATAAAGAAATGATTAGTAAATGTAATAGTCCATCCATTTTCTTCTGTGGAAGGAAAGCAAATGTGAACCTCTCTAGCCAACCCAACTGCTGAGTATAAGATGTGTCAATTAGAGGGCTGTTTCAACCTGCTGTGAGCTAAGCCACACCTCCCTTTTACTCTGAAAGGCTTCACAAAAGGTGGTGACCCCAGGATAATTAACAATTCTGTTGACACCTAATTGGTTTCGAGTGGTTTGCATACACCTAGAGAGAGTGAATAGGCTACTCTGTTCCTTTCTTTTTTAAAATACAGGTTTCACTCACAATATGAATTAACTGAATAAAAGTGAAAATGAATGAAGATTAAAGTGACACCCTTTTTCTCCTCCACCCCCCACTAAAACTTCCAATGGGGCGGCAAATAGACTTTGGCATCTGAAATTCTGGATTGGTTTATTTACCAGTAGAGAGAGTGAGAGAGAGGGAGAGAGTGTTTAGTGTATGTGAATATATATATATATATATATTAATATTTAATATTTAATATTTAATATTTAATATTTAATATCACCTGAAAGACAACATTAATTC